>NW_027469223.1:0-341969 GCF_051020765.1 Lasioglossum baleicum
TAACGCATAACGCATAACGCATAACGCATAACGCATAACGCATAACGCTTAACGCATAACGCCTAACGCATAACGCGTAACGCATAATGCATAACGCATAACGCTTAACGCATAGCCCATAACGCATAACGCATAACGCATCGCGCATAACGCATAACGGATAACGCATAACGCATAACGCATAACGCATAACGCATAACGGATAACGCATAACGCATAACGAATAACGCATAACGCATAACGCATAACGCATAACGCATAACGCATAACGGAAAACGCAAGACGCATAACGCATAACGCATAACGCATAACGCATAACGCATAACGGAAAACGCAAGACGCATAACGCATAACGCATAACGCATAACGCATAACGCATAACGCATAACGCATAACGCATAACGCATGACGCATAACGCATAACGCATAACGCTTAACGCATAACGCATAACGCATAACGCATAACGCTTAACGCATAACGCATAACGCATAACGCATAACACATAATGCATAACGCATAACGCTTCACGCATAGCCCATAACGCATAACGCATAACGCATCACGCATAACGCATAACGTATAACGCGTAACGCATAACGCATAACGAATAACGCATAACGCGTAACGCATAACGCATAACGCATAACGCATAACGCATAACGCATTAACGCATAACGCATAACGCATAACGCTTAACGCATAACGCATAACGGATAACGCATAACGGATAACGCATAACGCATAACGCATAACGCATAACGCATAACGCATAACGCATAACGCATAACGCATAACGCATAACGCATAACGCATAACGCATAACGCATAACGCATAACGCATAACGCATAACGCATAACGCATAACGCATAACGCATAACGCATAACGCATAACGCATAACGCATAACGCATAACGCATAACGCATAACGCATAACGCATAACGCATAACGCATAACGCATAACGCATAACGCATAACGCATAACGCATAACGCATAACGCATAACGCATAACGCATAACGCATAACGCATAACGCATAACGCATAACGCATAACGCATAACGCATAACGCATAACGCATAACGCATAACGCATAACGCATAACGCATGACGCATAACGCATAACGCATAACGCTTAACGCATAACGCATAACGGATAACGCATAACGCTTAACGCATAACGCATAACGCATAACGCATAACACATAATGCATAACGCATAACGCTTCACGCATAGCCCATAACGCATAACGCATAACGCATCACGCATAACGCATAACGTATAACGCGTAACGCATAACGCATAACGAATAACGCATAACGCGTAACGCATAACGCATAACGCATAACGCATTAACGCATAACGCATAACGCATAACGCTTAACGCATAACGCATAACGGATAACGCATAACGGATAACGCATAACGCATAACGCATAACGCATAACGCATAACGCATAACGCATAACGCATAACGCATAACGCATAACGCATAACGCATAACGCATAACGCATAACGCATAACGCATAACGCATAACGCATAACGCATAACGCATAACGCATAACGCATAACGCATAACGCATAACGCATAACGCATAACGCATAACGCATAACGCATAACGCATAACGCATAACGCATGACGCATAACGCATAACGCATAACGCTTAACGCATAACGCATAACGCATAACGCATAACGCTTAACGCATAACGCATAACGCATAACGCATAACACATAATGCATAACGCATAACGCTTCACGCATAGCCCATAACGCATAACGCATAACGCATCACGCATAACGCATAACGTATAACGCGTAACGCATAACGCATAACGAATAACGCATAACGCGTAACGCATAACGCATAACGCATAACGCATAACGCATAACGCATAACGCATTAACGCATAACGCATAACGCATAACGCTTAACGCATAACGCATAACGGATAACGCATAACGGATAACGCATAACGCATAACGCATAACGCATAACGCATAACGCATAACGCATAACGCATAACGCATAACGCATAACGCATAACGCATAACGCATAACGCATAACGCATAACGCATAACGCATAACGCATAACGCATAACGCATAACGCATAACGCATAACGCATAACGCATAACGCATAACGCATAACGCATAACGCATAACGCATAACGCATAACGCATAACGCATAACGCATAACGCATAACGCATAACGCATAACGCATAACGCATAACGCATAACGCATAACGCATATCGCATAACGCATAACGCTTAACGCATAACGCTTAACGCATAACGCATTACGCATAACGCATAACGGATAACGCATGACGCATAACGCATAACGCATAACGCATAACGCATAACGCATAACGCATAACGCATAACGCATAACGCATAACGCATAACGCATAACGCATAACGCATAACGCATAACGCATAACGCATAACGCATAACGCATAACGCATAACGCATAACGCATAACGCATAACGCATAACGCATAACGCATAACGCATAACGCATAACGCATAACGCATAACGCATAACGCATAACGCATAACGCATAACGCATAACGCATAACGCATAACGCATAACGCATAACGCATAACGCATATCGCATAACGCATAACGCTTAACGCATAACGCTTAACGCATAACGCATAACGCATAACGCATAACGCATAACGCATAACGCATAACGCATAACGCATAACGCATAACGCATAACGCATAACGCATAACGCATAACGCATAACGCATAACGCATAACGCATAACGCATAACGCATAACGCATAACGCATAACGCATAACGCATAACGCATAACGCATAACGCATAACGCATAACGCATAACGCATAACGCATAACGCATAACGCATAACGCATAACGCATAACGCATAACGCTTAACGCATAACGCCTAACGCATAACGCGTAACGCATAATGCATAACGCATAACGCTTAACGCATAGCCCATAACGCATAACGCATAACGCATCGCGCATAACGCATAACGGATAACGCATAACGCATAACGCATAACGCATAACGCATAACGGATAACGCATAACGCATAACGAATAACGCATAACGCATAACGCATAACCCATAACGCATAACGCATAACGCATAACGCATAACGGAAAACGCAAGACGCATAACGCATAACGCATAACGCATAACGCATAACGCATAACGAATAACGCATAACGCATAACGCATAACCCATAACGCATAACGCATAACGCATTAACGCATAACGCATAACGCATAACGCTTAACGCATAACGCATAACGGATAACGCATAACGGATAACGCATAACGCATAACGCATAACGCATAACGCATAACGCATAACGCATAACGCATAACGGCATAACGCATAACGCATAACGCATAACGCATAACGCATAACGCATAACGCATAACGCATAACGCATAACGCATAACGCATAACGCATAACGCATAACGCATAACGCATAACGCATAACGCATAACGCATAACGCATAACGCATAACGCATATCGCATAACGCATAACGCTTAACGCATAACGCTTAACGCATAACGCATTACGCATAACGCATAACGCATAACGGATAACGCATGACGCATAACGCATAACGCATAACGCATAACGCATAACGCATAACGCATAACGCATAACGCATAACGCATAACGCATAACGCATAACGCATAACGCATAACGCATAACGCATAACGCATAACGCATAACGCATAACGCATAACGCATAACGCATAACGCATAACGCATAACGCATAACGCATAACGCATAACGCATAACGCATAACGCATAACGCATAACGCATAACGCATAACGCATAACGCATAACGCATAACGCATAACGCATAACGCATAACGCATAACGCATAACGCTTAATGCATAACGCCTAACGCATAACGCGTAACGCATAATGCATAACGCATAACGCTTAACGCATAGCCCATAACGCATAACGCATAACGCATCGCGCATAACGCATAACGGATAACGCATAACGCATAACGCATAGCGCATAACGGATAACGCATAACGCATAACGCATAACGAATAACGCATAACGCATAACGCATAACCCATAACGCATAACGCATAACGCATAACGCATAACCCATAACGCATAACGCATAACGCATAACGCATAACGGAAAACGCAAGACGCATAACGCATAACGCATAACGCATAACGCATAACGCATAACGCATAACGCATAACGCATAACGCATAACGCATAACGCATAACGCATAACGCATAACGCATAACGCATAACGCATAACGCATAACGCATAACGCATAACGCATAACGCATAACGCATAACGCATAACGCATAACGCATAACGCATAACGCTTAACGCATAACGCTTAACGCATAACGCATTACGCATAACGCATAACGCATAACGGATAACGCATGACGCATAACGCATAACGCATAACGCATAACGCATAACGCATAACGCATAACGCATAACGCATAACGCATAACGCATAACGCATAACGCATAACGCATAACGCATAACGCATAACGCATAAACGCATAACGCATAACGCATAACGCATAACGCATAACGCATAACGCATAACGCATAACGCATAACGCATAACGCATAACGCATAACGCATAACGCATAACGCATAACGCATAACGCATAACGCATAACGCATAACGCATAACGCATAACGCATAACGCATAACGCATAACGCATAACGCATAACGCATAACGCATAACGCATAACGCATAACGCATAACGCTTAACGCATAACGCCTAACGCATAACGCGTAACGCATAATGCATAACGCATAACGCTTAACGCATAGCCCATAACGCATAAACGCATAACGCATCGCGCATAACGCATAACGGATAACGCATAACGCATAACGCATAACGCATAACGCATAACGCATAACGCATAACGCATAACGAATAACGCATAACGCATAACGCATAACGCATAACGCATAACGCATAACGGCATAACGCATAACGGATAACGCATAACGCATAACGCATAACGCATAACGCATAACGCATAACGCATAACGCATAACGCATAACGCATAACGCATAACGCATAACGCATAACGCATAACGCATAACGCATAACGCATAACGCATAACGCATAACGCATAACGCATAACGCATAACGCATAACGCATAACGCATAACGCATAACGCATAACGCATAACGCATAACGCATAACGCATAACGCATAACGCATAACGCATAACGCATAACGCATAAACGCATAACGCATAACGCATAACGCATAACGCATAACGCATAACGCATAACGCATAACGCATAACGCATAACGCATAACGCATAACGCATAACGCATAACGCATAACGCATAACGCATAACGCATAACGCATAACGCATAACGCATAACGCATAACGCATAACGCATAACGCATAACGCATAACGCATAACGCATAACGCATAACGCATAACGCATAACGCATAACGCATAACGCATAACGCATAACGCATAACGCATAACGCATAACGCATAACGCATAACGCATAACGCATAACGCATAACGCATAACGCATAACGCATAACGCATAACGCATAACGCATAACGCATAACGCATAACGCTTAATGCATAACGCCTAACGCATAACGCGTAACGCATAATGCATAACGCATAACGCTTAACGCATAGCCCATAACGCATAACGCATAACGCATCGCGCATAACGCATAACGGATAACGCATAACGCATAACGCATAACGCATAACGGATAACGCATAACGCATAACGCATAACGAATAACGCATAACGCATAACGCATAACCCATAACGCATAACGCATAACGCATAACGCATAACGCATAACGGAAAACGCAAGACGCATAACGCATAACGCATAACGCATAACGCATAACGCATAACGCATAACGAATAACGCATAACGCATAACGCATAACCCATAACGCATAACGCATAACGCATAACGCATAACGCATAACGGAAAACGCAAGACGCATAACGCATAACGCATAACGCATACGCATAACGCATAACGCATAACGCATAACGCATAACGCATAACGCATAACGCATAACGCATAACGCATAACGCATAACGCATAACGCATAACGCATAACGCATAACGCATAACGCATAACGCATAACGCATAACGCATAACGCATAACGCATATCGCATAACGCATAACGCTTAACGCATAACGCTTAACGCATAACGCATAACGCATAACGCATAACGCATAACGCATAACGCATAACGCATAACGCATAACGCATAACGCATAACGCATAACGCATAACGCATAACGCATAACGCATAACGCAACGCATAACGCATAACGCATAACGCATAACGCATAACGCATAACGCATAACGCATAACGCATAACGCATAACGCATAACGCATAACGCATAACGCATCGCGCATAACGCATAACGGATAACGCATAACGCATAACGCATAACGCATAACGCATAACGCCATAACGCATAACGCATAACGCATAACGCATAACGCATAACGCATAACGCATAACGCATAACGCATAACGCATAACGCTTAACGCATAACGCCTAACGCATAACGCGTAACGCATAATGCATAACGCATAACGCTTAACGCATAGCCCATAACGCATAACGCATAACGCATCGCGCATAACGCATAACGGATAACGCATAACGCATAACGCATAACGCATAACGCATAACGGATAACGCATAACGCATAACGCATAACGAATAACGCATAACGCATAACGCATAACCCATAACGCATAACGCATAACGCATAACGCATAACGGAAAACGCAAGACGCATAACGCATAACGCATAACGCATAACGCATAACGCATAACGCATAACGAATAACGCATAACGCATAACGCATAACCCATAACGCATAACGCATAACGCATAACGCATAACGCATAACGGAAAACGCAAGACGCATAACGCATAACGCATAACGCATAACGCATAACGCATAACGCATAACGCATAACGCATAACGCATAACGCATAACGCATAACGCATAACGCATAACGCATAACGCATAACGCATAACGCATAACGCATAACGCATAACGCATACACGCATAACGCATAACGCATATCGCATAACGCATAACGCATAACGCATAACGCTTAACGCATAACGCATTACGCATAACGCATAACGCATAACGGATAACGCATAACGCATAACGCATGACGCATAACGCATAACGCATAACGCATAACGCATAACGCATAACGCATAACGCATAACGCAAAACGCATAACGCATAACGCATAACGCATAACGCATAACGCATAACGCATAACGCATAACGCATAACGCATAACGCATAACGCATAACGCATAACGCATAACGCATAACGCATAACGCATAACGCATAACGCATAACGCATAACGCATAACGGATAACGCATAACGCATAACGAATAACGCATAACGCATAACCCATAACGCATAACGCATAACGCATAACGGATAACGCATAACGCATAACGCATAACGCATAACGCATAACGCATAACGCATAACGCATAACGCATAACGCATAACGCATAACGCATAACGCATAACGCATAACGCATAACGCATAACGCATAACGCATAACGCATAACGCATAACGCATAACGCATAACGCATAACGCATAACGCATAACGGATAACGCAAGACGCATAACGCATAACGCATAACGCATAACGCATAACGCATAACGCATAACGCATAACGGATAACGCATAACGCATAACGCATAACGCATAACGCATAACGCATAACGCATAACGCATAACGCATAACGCATAACGCATACGCATAACGCATAACGCATAACGCATAACGCATAACGCATAACGCATAACGCATAACGCATAACGCATAACGCATAACGCATAACGCATAACGCATAACGAATAACGCATAACGCATAACCATAACGCATAACGCATAACGCATAACGCATAACGCATAACGCATAACGCATAACGCATAACGCATAACGCATAACGCATAACGCATAACGCATAACGGATAACGCAAGACGCATAACGCATAACGCATAACGCATAACGCATAACGCATAACTCATAACGCATAACGCATAACGCATAACGCATAACGCATAACGCATAACGCATAACGCATAACGCATAACGCATAACGCATAACGCATAACGCATAACGCATAACGCATAACGCATAACGCATAACGCATAACGCATAACGCATAACGCATAACGCATAACGCATAACGCATAACGCATAACGCATAACGCATAACGCATAACGCATAACGCATAACGCATAAACGCATAACGCATAACGCATAACGCATAACGCATAACGCATAACGCATAACGCATAACGCATAACGCATAACGCATAACGCATAACGCATAACGCATAACGCATAACGCATAACGCATAACGCATAACGCATAACGCATAACGCATAACGCATAACGCATAACGCATAACGCATAACGCATAACGCATAACGCATAACGCATAACGCATAACGCATAACGCATAACGCATAAACGCATAACGCATAACGCATAACGCATAACGCATAACGCATAACGCATAACGCATAACGCATAACGCATAACGCATAACGCATAACGCATAACGCATAACGCATAACGCATAACGCATAACGCATAACGCATAACGCATAACGCATAACGCATAACGCATAACGCATAACGCATAACGCATAACGCATAACGCATAACGCATAACGCATAACGCATAACGCATAACGCATAACGCATAACGCATAACGCATAACGCATAACGCATAACGCATAACGCATAACGCATAACGCATAACGCATAACGCATAACGCATAACGCATAACGCATAAACGCATAACGCATAACGCATAACGCATAACGCATAACGCATAACGCATAACGCATAACGCATAACGCATAACGCATAACGCATAACGCATAACGCATAACGCATAACGCATAACGCATAACGCATAACGCATAACGCATAACGCATAACGCATAACGCATAACGCATAACGCATAACGCATAACGCATAACGCATAACGCATAACGCATAACGCATAACGCATAACGCATAACGCATAACGCATAACGCATAACGCATAACGCATAACGCATAACGCATAACGCATAACGCATAACGCATAACGCATAACGCATAACGCATAACGCATAACGCATAACGCATAACGCATAACGCATAACGCATAACGCATAACGCATAACGCATAACGCATAACGCATAACGCATAACGCATAACGCATAACGCATAACGCATAACGCATAACGCATAACGCATAACGCATAACGCATATCGCATAACGCATAACGCTTAACGCATAACGCTTAACGCATAACGCATTACGCATAACGCATAACGCATAACGCATAACGCATAACGCATAACGCATAACGCATAACGCATAACGCATAACGCATAACGCATAACGCATAACGCATAACGCATAACGCATAACGCATAACGCATAACGCTTAACGCATAACGCCTAACGCATAACGCGTAACGCATAATGCATAACGCATAACGCTTAACGCATAGCCCATAACGCATAACGCATAACGCATCGCGCATAACGCATAACGGATAACGCATAACGCATAACGCATAACGCATAACGCATAACGCATAACGGATAACGCATAACGCATAACGCATAACGAATAACGCATAACGCATAACGCATAACGCATAACGCATAACGAATAACGCATAACGCATAACGCATAACCCATAACGCATAACGCATAACGCATAACGCATAACGGAAAACGCAAGACGCATAACTCATAACGCATAACGCATAACGCATAACGCATAACGCATAACGCATAACGCATAGCTCATAACGCATAACGCATAACGCATAGCGCATAACGCATAACGCATAACGCATAACGCATAACGCATAACGCATAACGCATAACGCATAACGCATAACACATATCGCATAACGCATAACGCATAACGCTTAACGCATAACGCATAACGCATAACGCATAACGCATAACGCATAACGCATAACGCATAACGCATAACGCATAACGCATAACGCATGACGCATAACGCATGACGCATAACGCATAACGCATAACGGAAAACGCAAGACGCATAACGCATAACGCATAACGCATAACGCATAACGCATAACGGAAAACGCAAGACGCATAACGCATAACGCATAACGCATAACGCATAACGCATAACGCATAACGCATAACGCATAACGCATAACGCATAACGCATAACGCATAACGCATAACGCATAACGCATAACGCATAACGCATAACGCATAACGCATAACGCATAACGCATAACGCATAACGCATAACGCATAACGCATAACGCATAACGCATAACGCTTAACGCATAACGCATAACGCATAACGCATGACGCATAACACATAACGCATAACGTTCAATGAAAAAGTCATAACGCATAACGGATAACGCATAACGCATAACGCATAACGCATAACGCATAACGCATAACGCATAACGCATAACGCATAACGCATAACGCATAACGCATAACGCATAACGCATAACGCATAACGCATAACGCATAACGCATAACGCATAACGCATAACGCATAACGCATAACGCATAACGCATAACGCATAACGCATAACGCATAACGCATAACGCATAACGCATAACGCATAACGCATAACGCATAACGCATAACGCATAACGCATAACGCATAACGCATAACGCATAACGCATAACGCATAACGCATAACGCATAACGCATAACGCATAACGCATAACGCATAACGCATAACGCATAACGCATAACGCATAACGGATAACGCAAGACGCATAACGCATAACGCATAACGCATAACGCATAACGCATAACGCATAACGCATAACGCATAACGCATAACGCATAACGCATAACGCATAACGCATAACGCATAACGCATAACGCATAACGCATAACGCATAACGCATAACGCATAACGCATAACGCATAACGCATAACGCATATCGCATAACGCATAACGCTTAACGCATAACGCTTAACGCATAACGCATTACGCATAACGCATAACGCATAACGGATAACGCATGACGCATAACGCATAACGCATAACGCATAACGCATAACGCATAACGCATAACGCATAACGCATAACGCATAACGCATAACGCATAACGCATAACGCATAACGCATAACGCATAACGCATAACGCATAACGCATAACGCATAACGCATAACGCATAACGCATAACGCATAACGCTTAACGCATAACGCCTAACGCATAACGCGTAACGCATAATGCATAACGCATAACGCTTAACGCATAGCCCATAACGCATAACGCATAACGCATCGCGCATAACGCATAACGGATAACACATAACGCATAACGCATAACGCATAACGGATAACGCATAACGCATAACGCATAACGAATAACGCATAACGCATAACGCATAACCCATAACGCATAACGCATAACGCATAACGCATAACGGAAAACGCAAGACGCATAACGCATAACGCATAACGCATAACGCATAACGCATAACGCATAACGAATAACGCATAACGCATAACGCATAACCCATAACGCATAACGCATAACGCATAACGCATAACGCATAACGCATAACGCATAACGGAAAACGCAAGACGCATAACGCATAACGCATAACGCATAACGCATAACGCATAACGCATAACGCATAACGCATAACGCATAACGCATAACGCATAACGCATAACGCATAACGCATAACGCATAACGCATAACGCATAACGCATAACGCATAACGCATAACGCATAACGCATAACGCATAACGCATAACGCATAACGCATAACGCATAACGCATAACGCATAACGCATAACGCATAACGCATAACGCATAACGCATAACGCATAACGCATAACGCATAACGCATAACGCATAACGCATAACGCATAACGCATAACGCATAACGCATAACGCATATCGCATAACGCATAACGCTTAACGCATAACGCTTAACGCATAACGCATTACGCATAACGCATAACGCATAACGCATAACGCATAACGCATAACGCATAACGCATAACGCATAACGCATAACGCATAACGCATAACGCATAACGCATAACGCATAACGCATAACGCATAACGCATAACGCATAACGCATAACGCATAACGCTTAACGCATAACGCCTAACGCATAACGCGTAACGCATAATGCATAACGCATACCGCTTAACGCATAGCCCATAACGCATAACGCATAACGCATCGCGCATAACGCATAACGGATAACGCATAACGCATAACGCATAACGCATAACGCATAACGCATAACGCATAACGGATAACGCATAACGCATAACGCATAACGAATAACGCATAACGCATAACGCATAACCCATAACGCATAACGCATAACGCATAACGCATAACGGAAAACGCAAGACGCATAACGCATAACGCATAACGCATAACGCATAACGCATAACGAATAACGCATAACGCATAACGCATAACCCATAACGCATAACGCATAACGCATAACGCATAACGGAAAACGCAAGACGCATAACGCATAACGCATAACGCATAACGCATAACGCATAACGCATAACGCATAACGCATAACGCATAACGCATAACGCATAACGCATAGCTCATAACGCATAACGCATAACGCATAGCGCATAACGCATAACGCATAACGCATAACGCATAACGCATAACGCATAACGCATAACGCATAACGCATAACACATATCGCATAACGCATAACGCATAACGCTTAACGCATAACGCATAACGCATAACGCATAACGCATAACGCATAACGCATGACGCATAACGCATGACGCATAACGCATAACGCATAACGGAAAACGCAAGACGCATAACGCATAACGCATAACGCATAACGCATAACGCATAACGGAAAACGCAAGACGCATAACGCATAACGCATAACGCATAACGCATAACGCATAACGCATAACGCATAACGCATAACGCATAACGCATAACGCATAACGCATAACGCATAACGCATAACGCATAACGCATAACGCATAACGCATAACGCATAACGCATAACGCATAACGCATAACGCATAACGCATAACGCATAACGCTTAACGCATAACGCATAACGCATAACGCATAACGCATAACGCATAACGCATAACGCATAACGCATAACGCATATCGCATAACGCATAACGCTTAACGCATAACGCTTAACGCATAACGCATTACGCATAACGCATAACGCATAACGCATAACGCATAACGCATAACGCATAACGCATAACGCATAACGCATAACGCATAACGCATAACGCATAACGCATAACGCATAACGCATAACGCATAACGCATAACGCATAACGCATAACGCATAACGCTTAACGCATAACGCCTAACGCATAACGCGTAACGCATAATGCATAACGCATACCGCTTAACGCATAGCCCATAACGCATAACGCATAACGCATCGCGCATAACGCATAACGGATAACGCATAACGCATAACGCATAACGCATAACGCATAACGCATAACGCATAACGGATAACGCATAACGCATAACGCATAACGAATAACGCATAACGCATAACGCATAACCCATAACGCATAACGCATAACGCATAACGCATAACGGAAAACGCAAGACGCATAACGCATAACGCATAACGCATAACGCATAACGCATAACGAATAACGCATAACGCATAACGCATAACCCATAACGCATAACGCATAACGCATAACGCATAACGGAAAACGCAAGACGCATAACGCATAACGCATAACGCATAACGCATAACGCATAACGCATAACGCATAACGCATAACGCATAGCTCATAACGCATAACGCATAACGCATAGCGCATAACGCATAACGCATAACGCATAACGCATAACGCATAACGCATAACGCATAACGCATAACGCATAACACATATCGCATAACGCATAACGCATAACGCTTAACGCATAACGCATAACGCATAACGCATAACGCATAACGCATAACGCATGACGCATAACGCATGACGCATAACGCATAACGCATAACGGAAAACGCAAGACGCATAACGCATAACGCATAACGCATAACGCATAACGCATAACGGAAAACGCAAGACGCATAACGCATAACGCATAACGCATAACGCATAACGCATAACGCATAACGCATAACGCATAACGCATAACGCATAACGCATAACGCATAACGCATAACGCATAACGCATAACGCATAACGCATAACGCATAACGCATAACGCATAACGCATAACGCATAACGCATAACGCTTAACGCATAACGCATAACGCATAACGCATGACGCATAACGCATAACGCATAACGCATAACGCATAACGCATAACGCATAACGCATAACGCATAACGCATAACGCATAACGCATAACGCATAACGCATAACGCATAACGCATAACGCATAACGCATAACGCATAACGCATAACGCATAACGCATAACGCATAACGCATAACGCATAACGCATAACGCATAACGCATAACGCATAACGCATAACGCATAACGCATAACGCATAACGCATAACGCATAACGCATAACGCATAACGCATAACGCATAACGCATAACGCATAACGCATAACGCATAACGCATAACGCATGACGCATAACGCATAACGCATAACGCATAACGCATAACGCATAACGCATAACGCATAACGCATAACGCATAACGCATAACGCATAACGGATAACGCATAACGCATAACGCATAACGCATAACGCATAACGCATAACGCATAACGCATAACGCATAACGCATAACGCATAACGCTTAACGCATAACGCCTAACGCATAACGCGTAACGCATAATGCATAACGCATAACGCTTAACGCATAGCCCATAACGCATAACGCATAACGCATCGCGCATAACGCATAACGGATAACGCATAACGCATAACGCATAACGCATAACGGATAACGCATAACGCATAACGCATAACGAATAACGCATAACGCATAACGCATAACGCATAACGCATAACGCATAACGCATAACGCATAACGCATAACGCATAACGCATAACGCATAACGCATAACGCATATCGCATAACGCATAACGCTTAACGCATAACGCTTAACGCATAACGCATATCGCATAACGCATAACGCTTAACGCATAACGCTTAACGCATAACGCATTACGCATAACGCATAACGCATAACGCATAACGCATAACGCATAACGCATAACGCATAACGCATAACGCATAACGCATAACGCATAACGCATAACGCATAACGCATAACGCATAACGCATAACGCATAACGCATAACGCATAACGCATAACGCATAACGCATAACGCATAACGCATAACGCATAACGCATAACGCATAACGCATAACGCATAACGCATAACGCATAACGCATAACGCATAACGCATAACGCATAACGCATAACGCATAACGCATAACGCATAACGCATAACGCATAACGCATAACGCATAACGCATAACGCATAACGCATAACGCATAACGCATAACGCATAACGCATAACGGATAACGCAAGACGCATAACGCATAACGCATAACGCATAACGCATAACGCATAACGCATAACGCATAACGCATAACGGATAACGCATAACGCATAACGCATAACTCATAACGCATAACGCATAACGCATAACGCATAACGCATAACGCATGACGCATAACGCATAACGCATAACGCATAACGCATAACGCATAACGCATAACGCATAACGCATAACGCATAACGCATAACGGATAACGCATAACGCATAACGCATAACGAATAACGCATAACGCATAACGCATAACGGATAACGCATAACGCATAACGCATAACGAATAACGCATAACGCATAACCCATAACGCATAACGCATAACGCATAACGCATAACGCATAACGCATAACGCATAACGCATAACGCATAACGCATAACGCATAACGCATAACGCATAACGCATAACGCATAACGCATAACGCATAACGCATAACGCATAACGCATAACGCTTAACGCATAACGCATAACGCATAACGCATAACGCATAACGCATAACGCATAACGCATAACGCATATCGCATAACGCATAACGCTTAACGCATAACGCATTACGCATAACGCATAACGCATAACGCATAACGCATAACGCATAACGCATAACGCATAACGCATAACGCATAACGCATAACGCATAACGCTTAACGCATAACGCTTAACGCATAACGCATAACGCATATCGCATAACGCATAACGCTTAACGCATAGCCCATAACGCATAACGCATAACGCATAACGCATAACGCATAACGCATAACGCATAACGAATAACGCATAACGCATAACGCATAACCCATAACGCATAACGCATAACGCATAACGCATAACGGAAAACGCAAGACGCATAACGCATAACGCATAACGCATAACGCATAACGCATAACGCATAACGCATAACGCATAGCTCATAACGCATAACGCATAACGCATAGCGCATAACGCATAACGCATAACGCATAACGCATAACGCATAACGCATAACACATATCGCATAACGCATAACGCATAACGCTTAACGCATAACGCATAACGCATAACGCATAACGCATAACGCTTAACGCATAACGCTTAACGCATAACGCATTACGCATAACGCATAACGCATAACGCATAACGCATAACGCATAACGCATAACGCATAACGCATAACGCATAACGCATAACGCATAACGCATAACGCATAACGCATAACGCATAACGCATAACGCATAACGCATAACGCATAACGCATAACGCATAACGCATAACGCATAACGCATAACGCATAACGCATAACGCATAACGCATAACGCATAACGCATAACGCATAACGCATAACGCATAACGCATAACGCATAACGCATAACGCATAACGCATAACGCATAACGCATAACGCATAACGCATAACGCATAACGCATAACGCATAACGCATAACGCATAACGCATAACGCATAACGCATAACGCATAACGGATAACGCATAACGGATAACGCATAACGCATAACGCATAACGCATGACGCATAACGCATAACGCATAACGCATAACGCATAACGCATAACGCATAACGCATAACGCATAACGCATAACGCATAACGGATAACGCATAACGCATAACGCATAGCGAATAACGCATAACGCATAACGCATAACGGATAACGCATAACGCATAACGCATAACGAATAACGCATAACGCATAACCCATAACGCATAACGCATAACGCATAACGCATAACGCATAACGCATAACGCATAACGCATAACGCATAACGCATAACGCATAACGCATAACGCATAACGCATAACGCATAACGCATAACGCATAACGCATAACGCATAACGCATAACGCATAACGCATAACGCATAACGCATAACGCATAACGCATAACGCATAACGCATAACGCATAACGCATAACGCATAACGCATAACGCATAACGCATAACGCATAACGCATAACGCATATCGCATAACGCATAACGCTTAACGCATAACGCATTACGCATAACGCATAACGCATAACGCATAACGCATAACGCATAACGCATAACGCATAACGCATAACGCATAACGCATAACGCATAACGCATAACGCATAACGCATAACGCATAACGCATAACGCATAACGCATAACGCATAACGCATAACGCATAACGCATAACGCATAACGCATAACGCATAACGCATAACGCATAACGCATAACGCATAACGCATAACGCATAACGCATAACGCATAACGCATAACGCATAACGCATAACGGATAACGCAAGACGCATAACGCATAACGCATAACGCATAACGCATAACGCATAACGCATAACGCATAACGCATAACGCATAACGCATAACGCATAACGCATAACGCATAACGCATAACGCATAACGCATAACGCATAACGCATAACGCATAACGCATAACGCATAACGCATAACGCATAACGCATAACGCATAACGCATAACGCATAACGCATAACGCATAACGCATAACGCATAACGCATAACGCATAACGCATAACGCATAACGCATAACGCATAACGCATAACGCATAACGCATAACGCATAACGCATAACGCATAACGCATGACGCATAACGCATAACGCATAACGCATAACGCATAACGCATAACGCATAACGCATAACGCATAACGCATAACGCATAACGCATAACGGATAACGCATAACGCATAACGCATAACGCATAACGCATAACGCATAACGCATAACGCATAACGCATAACGCATAACGCATAACGCTTAACGCATAACGCCTAACGCATAACGCGTAACGCATAATGCATAACGCATAACGCTTAACGCATAGCCCATAACGCATAACGCATAACGCATCGCGCATAACGCATAACGGATAACGCATAACGCATAACGCATAACGCATAACGGATAACGCATAACGCATAACGCATAACGAATAACGCATAACGCATAACGCATAACGCATAACGCATAACGCATAACGCATAACGCATAACGCATAACGCATAACGCATAACGCATAACGCATAACGCATAACGCATAACGCATAACGCATAACGCATAACGCATAACGCATAACGCATAACGCATAACGCATAACGCATAACGCATAACGCATAACGCATAACGCATAACGCATAACGCATAACGCATAACGCATATCGCATAACGCATAACGCTTAACGCATAACGCTTAACGCATAACGCATAACGCATAACGCATAACGCATAACGCATAACGCATAACGCATAACGCATAACGCATAACGCATAACGCATAACGCATAACGCATAACGCATAACGCATAACGGATAACGCAAGACGCATAACGCATAACGCATAACGCATAACGCATAACGCATAACGCATAACGCATAACGCATAACGGATAACGCATAACGCATAACGCATAACTCATAACGCATAACGCATAACGCATAACGCATAACGCATAACGCATAACGCATGACGCATAACGCATAACGCATAACGCATAACGCATAACGCATAACGCATAACGCATAACGCATAACGCATAACGCATAACGGATAACGCATAACGCATAACGCATAACGAATAACGCATAACGCATAACGCATAACGGATAACGCATAACGCATAACGCATAACGAATAACGCATAACGCATAACCCATAACGCATAACGCATAACGCATAACGCATAACGCATAACGCATAACGCATAACGCATAACGCATAACGCATAACGCATAACGCATAACGCATAACGCATAACGCATAACGCATAACGCATAACGCATAACGCATAACGCATAACGCATAACGCTTAACGCATAACGCATAACGCATAACGCATAACGCATAACGCATAACGCATAACGCATAACGCATATCGCATAACGCATAACGCTTAACGCATAACGCATTACGCATAACGCATAACGCATAACGCATAACGCATAACGCATAACGCATAACGCATAACGCATAACGCATAACGCATAACGCATAACGCTTAACGCATAACGCTTAACGCATAACGCATAACGCATATCGCATAACGCATAACGCTTAACGCATAGCCCATAACGCATAACGCATAACGCATAACGCATAACGCATAACGCATAACGCATAACGAATAACGCATAACGCATAACGCATAACCCATAACGCATAACGCATAACGCATAACGCATAACGGAAAACGCAAGACGCATAACGCATAACGCATAACGCATAACGCATAACGCATAACGCATAACGCATAACGCATAGCTCATAACGCATAACGCATAACGCATAGCGCATAACGCATAACGCATAACGCATAACGCATAACGCATAACGCATAACACATATCGCATAACGCATAACGCATAACGCTTAACGCATAACGCATAACGCATAACGCATAACGCATAACGCATAACGCATAACGCATAACGCATAACGCATAACGCATAACGCATATCGCATAACGCATAACGCTTAACGCATAACGCTTAACGCATAACGCATAACGCATATCGCATAACGCATAACGCTTAACGCATAACGCTTAACGCATAACGCATTACGCATAACGCATAACGCATAACGCATAACGCATAACGCATAACGCATAACGCATAACGCATAACGCATAACGCATAACGCATAACGCATAACGCATAACGCATAACGCATAACGCATAACGCATAACGCATAACGCATAACGCATAACGCATAACGCATAACGCATAACGCATAACGCATAACGCATAACGCATAACGCATAACGCATAACGCATAACGCATAACGCATAACGCATAACGCATAACGCATAACGCATAACGCATAACGCATAACGCATAACGCATAACGCATAACGCATAACGCATAACGCATAACGCATAACGCATAACGCATAACGCATAACGCATAACGCATAACGCATAACGCATAACGCATAACGGATAACGCATAACGGATAACGCATAACGCATAACGCATAACGCATGACGCATAACGCATAACGCATAACGCATAACGCATAACGCATAACGCATAATGCATAACGCATAACGCATAACGCATAACGGATAACGCATAACGCATAACGCATAGCGAATAACGCATAACGCATAACGCATAACGGATAACGCATAACGCATAACGCATAACGAATAACGCATAACGCATAACCCATAACGCATAACGCATAACGCATAACGCATAACGCATAACGCATAACGCATAACGCATAACGCATAACGCATAACGCATAACGCATAACGCATAACGCATAACGCATAACGCATAACGCATAACGCATAACGCATAACGCATAACGCATAACGCATAACGCATAACGCATAACGCATAACGCATAACGCATAACGCATAACGCATAACGCATAACGCATAACGCATAACGCATAACGCATAACGCATAACGCATAACGCATATCGCATAACGCATAACGCTTAACGCATAACGCATTACGCATAACGCATAACGCATAACGCATAACGCATAACGCATAACGCATAACGCATAACGCATAACGCATAACGCATAACGCATAACGCATAACGCATAACGCATAACGCATAACGCATAACGCATAACGCATAACGCATAACGCATAACGCATAACGCATAACGCATAACGCATAACGCATAACGCTTAACGCATAACGCCTAACGCATAACGCGTAACGCATAATGCATAACGCATAACGCTTAACGCATAGCCCATAACGCATAACGCATAACGCATAACGCATAACGCATAACGCATAACGAATAACGCATAACGCATAACGCATAACCCATAACGCATAACGCATAACGCATAACGCATAACGGAAAACGCAAGACGCATAACGCATAACGCATAACGCATAACGCATAACGCATAACGCATAACGCATAACGCATAGCTCATAACGCATAACGCATAACGCATAGCGCATAACGCATAACGCATAACGCATAACGCATAACGCATAACGCATAACACATATCGCATAACGCATAACGCATAACGCTTAACGCATAACGCATAACGCATAACGCATAACGCATAACGCATAACGCATAACGCATGACGCATAACGCATAACGCATAACGGAAAACGCAAGACGCATAACGCATAACGCATAACGCATAACGCATAACGCATAACGGAAAACGCAAGACGCATAACGCATAACGCATAACGCATAACGCATAACGCATAACGCATAACGCATAACGCATAACGCATAACGCATAACGCATAACGCATAACGCATAACGCATAACGCATAACGCATAACGCTTAACGCATAACGCATAACGCATAACGCATGACGCATAACACATAACGCATAACGTTCAATGAAAAAGTCATAACGCATAACGGATAACGCATAACGCATAACGCATAACGCATAACGCATAACGCATAACGCATAACGCATAACGCATAACGCATAGCTCATAACGCATAACGCATAACGCATAACGCATAACGCATAACGCATGACGCATAACGCATAACGCATAACGGAAAACGCAAGACGCATAACGCATAACGCATAACGGAAAACGCAAGACGCATAACGCATAACGCATAACGCATAACGCATAACGCATAACGCATAACGCATAACGCATAACGCATAACGCATAACGCTTAACGCATAACGCATAACGCATAACGCATGACGCATAACACATAACGCATAACGTTCAATGAAAAAGTCATAACGCATAACGGATAACGCATAACGCATAACGCATAACGCATAACGCATAACGCATAACGCATAACGCATAACGCATAACGCATAACGCATAACGCATAACGCATAACGCATAACGCATAACGCATAACGCATAACGCATAACGCATAACGCATAACGCATAACGCATAACGCATAACGCATAACGCATAACGCATAACGCATAACGCATAACGCATAACGCATAACGCATAACGCATAACGCATAACGCATAACGCATAACGCATAACGCATAACGCATAACGCATAACGCATAACGCATAACGCATAACGCATAACGCATAACGCATAACGCATAACGCATAACGCATAACGCATAACGCATAACGCATAACGCATAACGCATAACGCATAACGCATAACGCATAACGCATAACGCATAACGCATAACGCATAACGCATAACGCATAACGCATAACGCATAACGCATAACGCATAACGCATAACGCATAACGCATAACGCATCACGCATAACGCATAACGTATAACGCGTAACGCATAACGCATAACGAATAACGCATAACGCGTAACGCATAACGCATAACGCATAACGCATAACGCATAACGCATAACGCATAACGCATTAACGCATAACGCATAACGCATAACGCATAACGCATAACGCATAACGCATAACGCATAACGGATAACGCATAACGGATAACGCATAACGCATAACGCAAAACGCATAACGCATAACGCATAACGCATAACGCATAACGCATAACGCATAACGCATAACGCATAACGCATAACGCATAACGCATAACGCATAACGCATAACGCATAACGCATAACGCATAACGCATAACGCATAACGCATAACGCATAACGCATAACGCATAACGCATAACGCATAACGCATAACGCATAACGCATAACGCATAACGCATAACGCATAACGCATAACGCATAACGCATAACGCATAACGCATAACGCATAACGCATAACGCATAACGCATAACGCATAACGCATAACGCATAACGCATAACGCATAACGCATAACGCATAACGCATAACGCATAACGCATAACGCATAACGCATAACGCATAACGCATATCGCATAACGCATAACGCTTAACGCATAACGCTTAACGCATAACGCATTACGCATAACGCATAACGCATAACGGATAACGCATGACGCATAACGCATAACGCATAACGCATAACGCATAACGCATAACGCATAACGCATAACGCATAACGCATAACGCATAACGCATAACGCATAACGCATAACGCATAACGCATAACGCATAACGCATAACGCATAACGCATAACGCATAACGCATAACGCATAACGCATAACGCTTAACGCATAACGCCTAACGCATAACGCGTAACGCATAATGCATAACGCATAACGCTTAACGCATAGCCCATAACGCATAACGCATAACGCATCGCGCATAACGCATAACGGATAACGCATAACGCATAACGCATAACGCATAACGGATAACGCATAACGCATAACGCATAACGAATAACGCATAACGCATAACGCATAACCCATAACGCATAACGCATAACGCATAACGCATAACGGAAAACGCAAGACGCATAACGCATAACGCATAACGCATAACGCATAACGCATAACGCATAACGAATAACGCATAACGCATAACGCATAACGCATAACCCATAACGCATAACGCATAACGCATAACGCATAACGGAAAACGCAAGACGCATAACGCATAACGCATAACGCATAACGCATAACGCATAACGCATAACGAATAACGCATAACGCATAACGCATAACCCATAACGCATAACGCATAACGCATAACGCATAACGCATAACGCATAACGCATAACGGAAAACGCAAGACGCATAACGCATAACGCATAACGCATAACGCATAACGCATAACGCATAACGCATAACGCATAACGCATAACGCATAACGCATAACGCATAACGCATAACGCATAACGCATAACGCATAACGCATAACGCATAACGCATAACGCATAACGCATAACGCATAACGCATAACGCATAACGCATAACGCATAACGCATAACGCATAACGCATAACGCATAACGCATAACGCATAACGCATAACGCATAACGCATAACGCATAACGCATAACGCATAACGCATAACGCATAACGCATAACGCATAACGCATAACGCATAACGCATAACGCATAACGCATAACGCATAACGCATAACGCATAACGCATAACGCATAACGCATAACGCATAACGCATAACGCATAACGCATAACGCATAACGCATAACGCATAACGCATAACGCATAACGCATAACGCATAACGCATAACGCATAACGCATAACGCATAACGGATAACGCAAGACGCATAACGCATAACGCATAACGCATAACGCATAACGCATAACGCATAACGCATAACGCATAACGGATAACGCATAACGCATAACGCATAACTCATAACGCATAACGCATAACGCATAACGCATAACGCATAACGCATAACGCATGACGCATAACGCATAACGCATAACGCATAACGCATAACGCATAACGCATAACGCATAACGCATAACGCATAACGCATAACGGATAACGCATAACGCATAACGCATAACGAATAACGCATAACGCATAACGCATAACGGATAACGCATAACGCATAACGCATAACGAATAACGCATAACGCATAACCCATAACGCATAACGCATAACGCATAACGCATAACGCATAACGCATAACGCATAACGCATAACGCATAACGCATAACGCATAACGCATAACGCATAACGCATAACGCATAACGCATAACGCATAACGCATAACGCATAACGCATAACGCATAACGCTTAACGCATAACGCATAACGCATAACGCATAACGCATAACGCATAACGCATAACGCATAACGCATATCGCATAACGCATAACGCTTAACGCATAACGCATTACGCATAACGCATAACGCATAACGCATAACGCATAACGCATAACGCATAACGCATAACGCATAACGCATAACGCATAACGCATAACGCTTAACGCATAACGCTTAACGCATAACGCATAACGCATATCGCATAACGCATAACGCTTAACGCATAGCCCATAACGCATAACGCATAACGCATAACGCATAACGCATAACGCATAACGCATAACGAATAACGCATAACGCATAACGCATAACCCATAACGCATAACGCATAACGCATAACGCATAACGGAAAACGCAAGACGCATAACGCATAACGCATAACGCATAACGCATAACGCATAACGCATAACGCATAACGCATAGCTCATAACGCATAACGCATAACGCATAGCGCATAACGCATAACGCATAACGCATAACGCATAACGCATAACGCATAACACATATCGCATAACGCATAACGCATAACGCTTAACGCATAACGCATAACGCATAACGCATAACGCATAACGCATAACGCATAACGCATAACGCATAACGCATAACGCATAACGCATATCGCATAACGCATAACGCTTAACGCATAACGCTTAACGCATAACGCATAACGCATATCGCATAACGCATAACGCTTAACGCATAACGCTTAACGCATAACGCATTACGCATAACGCATAACGCATAACGCATAACGCATAACGCATAACGCATAACGCATAACGCATAACGCATAACGCATAACGCATAACGCATAACGCATAACGCATAACGCATAACGCATAACGCATAACGCATAACGCATAACGCATAACGCATAACGCATAACGCATAACGCATAACGCATAACGCATAACGCATAACGCATAACGCATAACGCATAACGCATAACGCATAACGCATAACGCATAACGCATAACGCATAACGCATAACGCATAACGCATAACGCATAACGCATAACGCATAACGCATAACGCATAACGCATAACGCATAACGCATAACGCATAACGCATAACGCATAACGCATAACGGATAACGCATAACGGATAACGCATAACGCATAACGCATAACGCATGACGCATAACGCATAACGCATAACGCATAACGCATAACGCATAACGCATAATGCATAACGCATAACGCATAACGCATAACGGATAACGCATAACGCATAACGCATAGCGAATAACGCATAACGCATAACGCATAACGGATAACGCATAACGCATAACGCATAACGAATAACGCATAACGCATAACCCATAACGCATAACGCATAACGCATAACGCATAACGCATAACGCATAACGCATAACGCATAACGCATAACGCATAACGCATAACGCATAACGCATAACGCATAACGCATAACGCATAACGCATAACGCATAACGCATAACGCATAACGCATAACGCATAACGCATAACGCATAACGCATAACGCATAACGCATAACGCATAACGCATAACGCATAACGCATAACGCATAACGCATAACGCATAACGCATATCGCATAACGCATAACGCTTAACGCATAACGCATTACGCATAACGCATAACGCATAACGCATAACGCATAACGCATAACGCATAACGCATAACGCATAACGCATAACGCATAACGCATAACGCATAACGCATAACGCATAACGCATAACGCATAACGCATAACGCATAACGCATAACGCATAACGCATAACGCATAACGCATAACGCATAACGCTTAACGCATAACGCCTAACGCATAACGCGTAACGCATAATGCATAACGCATAACGCTTAACGCATAGCCCATAACGCATAACGCATAACGCATAACGCATAACGCATAACGAATAACGCATAACGCATAACGCATAACCCATAACGCATAACGCATAACGCATAACGCATAACGGAAAACGCAAGACGCATAACGCATAACGCATAACGCATAACGCATAACGCATAACGCATAACGCATAACGCATAGCTCATAACGCATAACGCATAACGCATAGCGCATAACGCATAACGCATAACGCATAACGCATAACGCATAACGCATAACACATATCGCATAACGCATAACGCATAACGCTTAACGCATAACGCATAACGCATAACGCATAACGCATAACGCATAACGCATAACGCATGACGCATAACGCATAACGCATAACGGAAAACGCAAGACGCATAACGCATAACGCATAACGCATAACGCATAACGCATAACGGAAAACGCAAGACGCATAACGCATAACGCATAACGCATAACGCATAACGCATAACGCATAACGCATAACGCATAACGCTTAACGCATAACGCATAACGCATAACGCATGACGCATAACACATAACGCATAACGTTCAATGAAAAAGTCATAACGCATAACGGATAACGCATAACGCATAACGCATAACGCA
Source organism: Lasioglossum baleicum (assembly GCF_051020765.1). Classification (NCBI taxonomy): domain Eukaryota; kingdom Metazoa; phylum Arthropoda; class Insecta; order Hymenoptera; family Halictidae; genus Lasioglossum; species Lasioglossum baleicum. Next base: position 27,780 of record NW_027469223.1, read on the forward strand.
TAACGCATAACGCATAACGCATAACGCATAACGCATAACGCATAGCTCATAACGCATAACGCATAACGCATAACGCATAACGCATAACGCATAACGCATGACGCATAACGCATAACGCATAACGGAAAACGCAAGACGCATAACGCATAACGCATAACGGAAAACGCAAGACGCATAACGCATAACGCATAACGCATAACGCATAACGCATAACGCATAACGCATAACGCATAACGCATAACGCATAACGCTTAACGCATAACGCATAACGCATAACGCATGACGCATAACACATAACGCATAACGTTCAATGAAAAAGTCATAACGCATAACGGATAACGCATAACGCATAACGCATAACGCATAACGCATAACGCATAACGCATAACGCATAACGCATAACGCATAACGCATAACGCATAACGCATAACGCATAACGCATAACGCATAACGCATAACGCATAACGCATAACGCATAACGCATAACGCATAACGCATAACGCATAACGCATAACGCATAACGCATAACGCATAACGCATAACGCATAACGCATAACGCATAACGCATAACGCATAACGCATAACGCATAACGCATAACGCATAACGCATAACGCATAACGCATAACGCATAACGCATAACGCATAACGCATAACGCATAACGCATAACGCATAACGCATAACGCATAACGCATAACGCATAACGCATAACGCATAACGCATAACGCATAACGCATAACGCATAACGCATAACGCATAACGCATAACGCATAACGCATAACGCATAACGCATAACGCATAACGCATAACGCATAACGCATAACGCATAACGCATAACGCATAACGCATCACGCATAACGCATAACGTATAACGCGTAACGCATAACGCATAACGAATAACGCATAACGCGTAACGCATAACGCATAACGCATAACGCATAACGCATAACGCATAACGCATAACGCATTAACGCATAACGCATAACGCATAACGCATAACGCATAACGCATAACGCATAACGCATAACGGATAACGCATAACGGATAACGCATAACGCATAACGCAAAACGCATAACGCATAACGCATAACGCATAACGCATAACGCATAACGCATAACGCATAACGCATAACGCATAACGCATAACGCATAACGCATAACGCATAACGCATAACGCATAACGCATAACGCATAACGCATAACGCATAACGCATAACGCATAACGCATAACGCATAACGCATAACGCATAACGCATAACGCATAACGCATAACGCATAACGCATAACGCATAACGCATAACGCATAACGCATAACGCATAACGCATAACGCATAACGCATAACGCATAACGCATAACGCATAACGCATAACGCATAACGCATAACGCATAACGCATATCGCATAACGCATAACGCTTAACGCATAACGCTTAACGCATAACGCATTACGCATAACGCATAACGCATAACGGATAACGCATGACGCATAACGCATAACGCATAACGCATAACGCATAACGCATAACGCATAACGCATAACGCATAACGCATAACGCATAACGCATAACGCATAACGCATAACGCATAACGCATAACGCATAACGCATAACGCATAACGCATAACGCATAACGCATAACGCATAACGCATAACGCATAACGCATAACGCATAACGCATAACGCATAACGCATAACGCATAACGCATAACGCATAACGCATAACGCATAATTCATAACGCATAACGCATAACGCATAACGCATAACGCTTAACGCATAACGCCTAACGCATAACGCGTAACGCATAATGCATAACGCATAACGCTTAACGCATAGCCCATAACGCATAACGCATAACGCATCGCGCATAACGCATAACGGATAACGCATAACGCATAACGCATAACGCATAACGGATAACGCATAACGCATAACGCATAACGAATAACGCATAACGCATAACGCATAACCCATAACGCATAACGCATAACGCATAACGCATAACGGAAAACGCAAGACGCATAACGCATAACGCATAACGCATAACGCATAACGCATAACGCATAACGAATAACGCATAACGCATAACGCATAACGCATAACCCATAACGCATAACGCATAACGCATAACGCATAACGGAAAACGCAAGACGCATAACGCATAACGCATAACGCATAACGCATAACGCATAACGCATAACGAATAACGCATAACGCATAACGCATAACCCATAACGCATAACGCATAACGCATAACGCATAACGCATAACGCATAACGCATAACGGAAAACGCAAGACGCATAACGCATAACGCATAACGCATAACGCATAACGCATAACGCATAACGCATAACGCATAACGCATAACGCATAACGCATAACGCATAACGCATAACGCATAACGCATAACGCATAACGCATAACGCATAACGCATAACGCATAACGCATAACGCATAACGCATAACGCATAACGCATAACGCATAACGCATATCGCATAACGCATAACGCTTAACGCATAACGCTTAACGCATAACGCATTACGCATAACGCATAACGCATAACGCATAACGCATAACGCATAACGCATAACGCATAACGCATAACGCATAACGCATAACGCATAACGCATAACGCATAACGCATAACGCATAACGCATAACGCATAACGCATAACGCATAACGCATAACGCATAACGCATAACGCATAACGCATAACGCATAACGCATAACGCATAACGCATAACGCATAACGCATAACGCATAACGCATATCGCATAACGCATAACGCTTAACGCATAACGCTTAACGCATAACGCATTACGCATAACGCATAACGCATAACGGATAACGCATGACGCATAACGCATAACGCATAACGCATAACGCATAACGCATAACGCATAACGCATAACGCATAACGCATAACGCATAACGCATAACGCATAACGCATAACGCATAACGCATAACGCATAACGCATAACGCATAACGCATAACGCATAACGCATAACGCATAACGCATAACGCATAACGCATAACGCATAACGCATAACGCATAACGCATAACGCATAACGCATAACGCATAACGCATAACGCATAATTCATAACGCATAACGCATAACGCATAACGCATAACGCTTAACGCATAACGCCTAACGCATAACGCGTAACGCATAATGCATAACGCATAACGCTTAACGCATAGCCCATAACGCATAACGCATAACGCATCGCGCATAACGCATAACGGATAACGCATAACGCATAACGCATAACGCATAACGGATAACGCATAACGCATAACGCATAACGAATAACGCATAACGCATAACGCATAACCCATAACGCATAACGCATAACGCATAACGCATAACGGAAAACGCAAGACGCATAACGCATAACGCATAACGCATAACGCATAACGCATAACGCATAACGAATAACGCATAACGCATAACGCATAACGCATAACCCATAACGCATAACGCATAACGCATAACGCATAACGGAAAACGCAAGACGCATAACGCATAACGCATAACGCATAACGCATAACGCATAACGCATAACGAATAACGCATAACGCATAACGCATAACCCATAACGCATAACGCATAACGCATAACGCATAACGCATAACGCATAACGCATAACGGAAAACGCAAGACGCATAACGCATAACGCATAACGCATAACGCATAACGCATAACGCATAACGCATAACGCATAACGCATAACGCATAACGCATAACGCATAACGCATAACGCATAACGCATAACGCATAACGCATAACGCATAACGCATAACGCATAACGCATAACGCATAACGCATAACGCATAACGCATAACGCATAACGCATATCGCATAACGCATAACGCTTAACGCATAACGCTTAACGCATAACGCATTACGCATAACGCATAACGCATAACGCATAACGCATAACGCATAACGCATAACGCATAACGCATAACGCATAACGCATAACGCATAACGCATAACGCATAACGCATAACGCATAACGCATAACGCATAACGCATAACGCATAACGCTTAACGCATAACGCCTAACGCATAACGCGTAACGCATAATGCATAACGCATACCGCTTAACGCATAGCCCATAACGCATAACGCATAACGCATCGCGCATAACGCATAACGGATAACGCATAACGCATAACGCATAACGCATAACGCATAACGGATAACGCATAACGCATAACGCATAACGAATAACGCATAACGCATAACGCATAACCCATAACGCATAACGCATAACGCATAACGCATAACGGAAAACGCAAGACGCATAACGCATAACGCATAACGCATAACGCATAACGCATAACGAATAACGCATAACGCATAACGCATAACCCATAACGCATAACGCATAACGCATAACGCATAACGGAAAACGCAAGACGCATAACGCATAACGCATAACGCATAACGCATAACGCATAACGCATAACGCATAACGCATAACGCATAACGCATAGCTCATAACGCATAACGCATAACGCATAGCGCATAACGCATAACGCATAACGCATAACGCATAACGCATAACGCATAACGCATAACGCATAACGCATAACACATATCGCATAACGCATAACGCATAACGCTTAACGCATAACGCATAACGCATAACGCATAACGCATAACGCATAACGCATGACGCATAACGCATGACGCATAACGCATAACGCATAACGGAAAACGCAAGACGCATAACGCATAACGCATAACGCATAACGCATAACGCATAACGGAAAACGCAAGACGCATAACGCATAACGCATAACGCATAACGCATAACGCATAACGCATAACGCATAACGCATAACGCATAACGCATAACGCATAACGCATAACGCATAACGCATAACGCATAACGCATAACGCATAACGCATAACGCATAACGCATAACGCATAACGCATAACGCATAACGCATAACGCTTAACGCATAACGCATAACGCATAACGCATGACGCATAACGCATAACGCATAACGCATAACGCATAACGCATAACGCATAACGCATAACGCATAACGCATAACGCATAACGCATAACGCATAACGCATAACGCATAACGCATAACGCATAACGCATAACGCATAACGCATAACGCATAACGCATAACGCATAACGCATAACGCATAACGCATAACGCATAACGCATAACGCATAACGCATAACGCATAACGCATAACGGATAACGCAAGACGCATAACGCATAACGCATAACGCATAACGCATAACGCATAACGCATAACGCATAACGCATAACGGATAACGCATAACGCATAACGCATAACGCATAACGCATAACGCATAACGCATAACGCATAACGCATAACGCATAACGCATAACGCATAACGGATAACGCATAACGCATAACGCATAACGCATAACGCATAACGCATAACGCATAACGCATAACGCATAACGCATAACGCATAACGCATAACGCATAACGCATAACGCATAACGCATAACGCATAACGCATAACGCATAACGCATAACGCATAACGCATAACGCATATCGCATAACGCATAACGCTTAACGCATAACGCTTAACGCATAACGCATTACGCATAACGCATAACGCATAACGGATAACGCATGACGCATAACGCATAACGCATAACGCATAACGCATAACGCATAACGCATAACGCATAACGCATAACGCATAACGCATAACGCATAACGCATAACGCATAACGCATAACGCATAACGCATAACGCATAACGCATAACGCATAACGCATAACGCATAACGCATAACGCTTAACGCATAACGCATAACGGATAACGCATGACGCATAACGCATAACGCATAACGCATAACGCATAACGCATAACGCATAACGCATAACGCATAACGCATAACGCATAACGCATAACGCATAACGCATAACGCATAACGCATAACGGATAACGCATAACGCATAACGCATAACGAATAACGCATAACGCATAACGCATAACCCATAACGCATAACGCATAACGCATAACGCATAACGGAAAACGCAAGACGCATAACGCATAACGCATAACGCATAACGCATAACGCATAACGCATAACGCATAACGCATAACGCATAACGCATAACGCATAACGCATATCGCATAACGCATAACGCTTAACGCATAACGCATTACGCATAACGCATAACGCATAACGCATAACGCATAACGCATAACGCATAACGCATAACGCATAACGCATAACGCATAACGCATAACGCATAACGCTTAACGCATAACGCTTAACGCATAACGCATAACGCATATCGCATAACGCATAACGCTTAACGCATAGCCCATAACGCATAACGCATAACGCATAACGCATAACGCATAACGCATAACGAATAACGCATAACGCATAACGCATAACCCATAACGCATAACGCATAACGCATAACGCATAACGGAAAACGCAAGACGCATAACGCATAACGCATAACGCATAACGCATAACGCATAACGCATAACGCATAACGCATAGCTCATAACGCATAACGCATAACGCATAGCGCATAACGCATAACGCATAACGCATAACGCATAACGCATAACGCATAACACATATCGCATAACGCATAACGCATAACGCTTAACGCATAACGCATAACGCATAACGCATAACGCATAACGCATAACGCATAACGCATAACGCATAACGCATAACGCATATCGCATAACGCATAACGCTTAACGCATAACGCTTAACGCATAACGCATAACGCATATCGCATAACGCATAACGCATAACGCATAACGCATAACGCATAACGCATAACGCATAACGCATAACGCATAACGCATAACGCATAACGCATAACGCATAACGCATAACGCATAACGCATAACGCATATCGCATAACGCATAACGCTTAACGCATAACGCATTACGCATAACGCATAACGCATAACGCATAACGCATAACGCATAACGCATAACGCATAACGCATAACGCATAACGCATAACGCATAACGCATAACGCATAACGCATAACGCATAACGCATAACGCATAACGCATAACGCATAACGCATAACGCATAACGCATAACGCATAACGCATAACGCATAACGCATAACGCATAACGCATAACGCATAACGCTTAACGCATAACGCCTAACGCATAACGCGTAACGCATAATGCATAACGCATAACGCTTAACGCATAGCCCATAACGCATAACGCATAACGCATAACGCATAACGCATAACGCATAACGAATAACGCATAACGCATAACGCATAACCCATAACGCATAACGCATAACGCATAACGCATAACGGAAAACGCAAGACGCATAACGCATAACGCATAACGCATAACGCATAACGCATAACGCATAACGCATAACGCATAGCTCATAACGCATAACGCATAACGCATAGCGCATAACGCATAACGCATAACGCATAACGCATAACGCATAACGCATAACACATATCGCATAACGCATAACGCATAACGCTTAACGCATAACGCATAACGCATAACGCATAACGCATAACGCATAACGCATAACGCATGACGCATAACGCATAACGGAAAACGCAAGACGCATAACGCATAACGCATAACGCATAACGCATAACGCATAACGGAAAACGCAAGACGCATAACGCATAACGCATAACGCATAACGCATAACGCATAACGCATAACGCATAACGCATAACGCATAACGCATAACGCATAACGCATAACGCATAACGCATAACGCATAACGCATAACGCATAACGCATAACGCTTAACGCATAACGCATAACGCATAACGCATGACGCATAACACATAACGCATAACGTTCAATGAAAAAGTCATAACGCATAACGGATAACGCATAACGCATAACGCATAACGCATAACGCATAACGCATAACGCATAACGCATAACGCATAACGCATAACGCATAACGCATAACGCATAACGCATAACGCATAACGCATAACGCATAACGCATAACGCATAACGCATAACGCATAACGCATAACGCATAACGCATAACGCATAACGCATAACGCATAACGCATAACGCATAACGCATAACGCATAACGCATAACGCATAACGCATAACGCATAACGCATAACGCATAACGCATAACGCATAACGCATAACGCATAACGCATAACGCATAACGCATAACGCATAACGCATAACGCATAACGCATAACGCATAACGCATAACGCATAACGCATAACGCATAACGCATAACGCATAACGCATAACGCATAACGCATAACGCATAACGCATAACGCATAACGCATAACGCATAACGCATAACGCATAACGCATAACGCATAACGCATAACGCATAACGCTTAACGCATAACGCCTAACGCATAACGCGTAACGCATAATGCATAACGCATAACGCTTAACGCATAGCCCATAACGCATAACGCATAACGCATAACGCATAACGCATAACGCATAACGAATAACGCATAACGCATAACGCATAACCCATAACGCATAACGCATAACGCATAACGCATAACGCATAACGGAAAACGCAAGACGCATAACGCATAACGCATAACGCATAACGCATAACGCATAACGCATAGCTCATAACGCATAACGCATAACGCATAACGCATAACGCATAACGCATGACGCATAACGCATAACGCATAACGGAAAACGCAAGACGCATAACGCATAACGCATAACGCAAGACGCATAACGCATAACGCATAACGCATAACGCATAACGCATAACGCATAACGCATAACGCATAACGCATAACGCATAACGCTTAACGCATAACGCATAACGCATAACGCATGACGCATAACACATAACGCATAACGTTCAATGAAAAAGTCATAACGCATAACGGATAACGCATAACGCATTACGCATAACGCATAACGCATAACGCATAACGCATAACGCATAACGCATAACGCATAACGCATAACGCATAACGCATAACGCATAACGCATAACGCATAACGCATAACGCATAACGCATAACGCATAACGCATAACGCATAACGCATAACGCATAACGCATAACGCATAACGCATAACGCATAACGCATAACGCATAACGCATAACGCATAACGCATAACGCATAACGCATAACGCATAACGCATAACGCATAACGCATAACGCATAACGCATAACGCATAACGCATAACGCATAACGCATAACGCATAACGCATAACGCATAACGCATAACGCATAACGCATAACGCATAACGCATAACGCATAACGCATAACGCATAACGCATAACGCATAACGCATAACGCATAACGCATAACGCATAACGCATAACGCATAACGCATAACGCATAACGCATAACGCATAACGCATAACGCATAACGCATAACGCATAACGCATAACGCATAACGCATAACGCATAACGCATAACGCATAACGCATAACGCATAACGCATAACGCATAACGCATAACGCATAACGCATAACGCATAACGCATAACGCATAACGCATAACGCATAACGCATAACGCATAACGCATCACGCATAACGCATAACGTATAACGCGTAACGCATAACGCATAACGAATAACGCATAACGCGTAACGCATAACGCATAACGCATAACGCATAACGCATAACGCATAACGCATAACGCATTAACGCATAACGCATAACGCATAACGCTTAACGCATAACGCATAACGGATAACGCATAACGGATAACGCATAACGCATAACGCAAAACGCATAACGCATAACGCATAACGCATAACGCATAACGCATAACGCATAACGCATAACGCATAACGCATAACGCATAACGCATAACGCATAACGCATAACGCATAACGCATAACGCATAACGCATAACGCATAACGGATAACGCATAACGGATAACGCATAACGCATAACGCAAAACGCATAACGCATAACGCATAACGCATAACGCATAACGCATAACGCATAACGCATAACGCATAACGCATAACGCATAACGCATAACGCATAACGCATAACGCATAACGCATAACGCATAACGCATAACGCATAACGCATAACGCATAACGCATAACGCATAACGCATAACGCATAACGCATAACGCATAACGCATAACGCATAACGCATAACGCATAACGCATAACGCATAACGCATAACGCATAACGCATAACGCATAACGCATAACGCATAACGCATAACGCATAACGCATAACGCATAACGCATAACGCATAACGCATAACGCATAACGCATAACGCATATCGCATAACGCATAACGCTTAACGCATAACGCTTAACGCATAACGCATTACGCATAACGCATAACGCATAACGGATAACGCATGACGCATAACGCATAACGCATAACGCATAACGCATAACGCATAACGCATAACGCATAACGCATAACGCATAACGCATAACGCATAACGCATAACGCATAACGCATAACGCATAACGCATAACGCATAACGCATAACGCATAACGCATAACGCATAACGCATAACGCATAACGCATAACGCATAACGCATAACGCATAACGCATAACGCATAACGCATAACGCATAACGCATAACGCATAACGCTTAACGCATAACGCCTAACGCATAACGCGTAACGCATAATGCATAACGCATAACGCTTAACGCATAGCCCATAACGCATAACGCATAACGCATCGCGCATAACGCATAACGGATAACGCATAACGCATAACGCATAACGCATAACGGATAACGCATAACGCATAACGCATAACGAATAACGCATAACGCATAACGCATAACCCATAACGCATAACGCATAACGCATAACGCATAACGGAAAACGCAAGACGCATAACGCATAACGCATAACGCATAACGCATAACGCATAACGCATAACGAATAACGCATAACGCATAACGCATAACCCATAACGCATAACGCATAACGCATAACGCATAACGCATAACGGAAAACGCAAGACGCATAACGCATAACGCATAACGCATAACGCATAACGCATAACGCATAACGCATAACGCATAACGCATAACGCATAACGCATAACGCATAACGCATAACGCATAACGCATAACGCATAACGCATAACGCATAACGCTTAACGCATAACGCCTAACGCATAACGCGTAACGCATAATGCATAACGCATAACGCTTAACGCATAGCCCATAACGCATAACGCATAACGCATCGCGCATAACGCCTAACGGATAACGCATAACGCATAACGCATAACGCATAACGGATAACGCATAACGCATAACGCATAACGAATAACGCATAACGCATAACGCATAACCCATAACGCATAACGCATAACGCATAACGCATAACGCATAACGGAAAACGCAAGACGCATAACGCATAACGCATAACGCATAACGCATAACGCATAACGAATAACGCATAACGCATAACGCATAACCCATAACGCATAACGCATAACGCATAACGCATAACGGAAAACGCAAGACGCATAACGCATAACGCATAACGCATAACGCATAACGCATAACGCATAACGCATAACGCATAACGCATAACGCATAACGCATAACGCATAACGCATAACGCATAACGCATAACGCATAACGCATAACGCATAACGCATAACGCATAACGCATAACGCATAACGCATAACGCATAACGCATAACGCATAACGCATAACGCATAACGCATATCGCATAACGCATAACGCTTAACGCATAACGCTTAACGCATAACGCATTACGCATAACGCATAACGCATAACGCATAACGCATAACGCATAACGCATAACGCATAACGCATAACGCATAACGCATAACGCATAACGCATAACGCATAACGCATAACGCATAACGCATAACGCATAACGCATAACGCATAACGCATAACGCATAACGCATAACGCATAACGCATAACGCATAACGCATAACGCATAACGCATAACGCATAACGCATAACGCATAACGCATAACGCATAACGCATAACGCATAACGCATAACGCATAACGCATAACGCATAACGCATAACGCATAACGCATAACGCATAACGCATAACGCATAACGCATAACGCATAACGCATAACGCATAACGCATAACGCATAACGCATAACGCATAACGCATAACGCATAACGCATAACGCATAACGCATAACGCATAACGCATAACGCATAACGCATAACGCATAACGCATAACGCATAACGCATAACGCATAACGCATAACGCATAACGCATAACGCATAACGCATAACGCATAACGCATAACGCATAACGCATAACGCATAACGCATAACGCATAACGCATAACGCATAACGCATAACGCATAACGCATAACGCATGACGCATAACGCATAACGCATAACGCTTAACGCATAACGCATAACGCATAACGCATAACGCATAACGCTTAACGCATAACGCATAACGCATAACGCATAACACATAATGCATAACGCATAACGCTTCACGCATAGCCCATAACGCATAACGCATAACGCATCACGCATAACGCATAACGTATAACGCGTAACGCATAACGCATAACGAATAACGCATAACGCGTAACGCATAACGCATAACGCATAACGCATAACGCATAACGCATAACGCATTAACGCATAACGCATAACGCATAACGCTTAACGCATAACGCATAACGGATAACGCATAACGGATAACGCATAACGCATAACGCATAACGCATAACGCATAACGCATAACGCATAACGCATAACGCATAACGCATAACGCATAACGCATAACGCATAACGCATAACGCATAACGCATAACGCATAACGCATAACGCATAACGCATAACGCATAACGCATAACGCATAACGCATAACGCATAACGCATAACGCATAACGCATAACGCATAACGCATATCGCATAACGCATAACGCTTAACGCATAACGCTTAACGCATAACGCATAACGCATAACGCATAACGCATAACGGATAACGCATGACGCATAACGCATAACGCATAACGCATAACGCATAACGCATAACGCATAACGCATAACGCATAACGCATAACGCATAACGCATAACGCATAACGCATAACGCATAACGCATAACGCATAACGCATAACGCATAACGCATAACGCATAACGCATAACGCATAACGCATAACGCATAACGCATAACGCATAACGCATAACGCATAACGCATAACGCATAACGCATAACGCATAACGCATAACGCATAACGCATAACGCATAACGCATAACGCATAACGCATAACGCATAACGCATAACGCATAACGCATAACGCATAACGCATAACGCATAACGCATAACGCATAACGCATAACGCATAACGCTTAACGCATAACGCCTAACGCATAACGCGTAACGCATAATGCATAACGCATAACGCTTAACGCATAGCCCATAACGCATAACGCATAACGCATCGCGCATAACGCATAACGGATAACGCATAACGCATAACGCATAACGCATAACGGATAACGCATAACGCATAACGCATAACGAATAACGCATAACGCATAACGCATAACCCATAACGCATAACGCATAACGCATAACGCATAACGGAAAACGCAAGACGCATAACGCATAACGCATAACGCATAACGCATAACGCATAACGCATAACGAATAACGCATAACGCATAACGCATAACCCATAACGCATAACGCATAACGCATAACGCATAACGCATAACGGAAAACGCAAGACGCATAACGCATAACGCATAACGCATAACGCATAACGCATAACGCATAACGCATAACGCATAACGCATAACGCATAACGCATAACGCATAACGCATAACGCATAACGCATAACGCATAACGCATAACGCATAACGCATAACGCTTAACGCATAACGCATAACGCGTAACGCATAACGCATAACGCATAACGCATAACGCATAACGCATTAACGCATAACGCATAACGCATAACGCTTAACGCATAACGCATAACGGATAACGCATAACGGATAACGCATAACGCATAACGCATAACGCATAACGCATAACGCATAACGCATAACGCATAACGCATAACGCATAACGCATAACGCATAACGCATAACGCATAACGCATAACGCATAACGCATAACGCATAACGCATAACGCATAACGCATAACGCATAACGCATAACGCATAACGCATAACGCATAACGCATAACGCATAACGCATATCGCATAACGCATAACGCTTAACGCATAACGCATAACGCTTAACGCATAACGCATAACGCATAACGCATAACGCATAACGGATAACGCATGACGCATAACGCATAACGCATAACGCATAACGCATAACGCATAACGCATAACGCATAACGCATAACGCATAACGCATAACGCATAACGCATAACGCATAACGCATAACGCATAACGCATAACGCATAACGCATAACGCTTAACGCATAACGCATAACGCATAACGCATGACGCATAACACATAACGCATAACGTTCAATGAAAAAGTCATAACGCATAACGGATAACGCATAACGCATAACGCATAACGCATAACGCATAACGCATAACGCATAACGCATAACGCATAACGCATAACGCATAACGCATAACGCATAACGCATAACGCATAACGCATAACGCATAACGCATAACGCATAACGCATAACGCATAACGCATAACGCATAACGCATAACGCATAACGCATAACGCATAACGCATAACGCATAACGCATAACGCATAACGCATAACGCATAACGCATAACGCATAACGCATAACGCATAACGCATAACGCATAACGCATAACGCATAACGCATAACGCATAACGCATAACGCATAACGCATAACGCATAACGCATAACGCATAACGCATAACGCATAACGCATAACGCATAACGCATAACGCATAACGCATAACGCATAACGCATAACGCATAACGCATAACGCATAACGCATAACGCATAACGCATAACGCATAACGCTTAACGCATAACGCCTAACGCATAACGCGTAACGCATAATGCATAACGCATAACGCTTAACGCATAGCCCATAACGCATAACGCATAACGCATAACGCATAACGCATAACGCATAACGAATAACGCATAACGCATAACGCATAACCCATAACGCATAACGCATAACGCATAACGCATAACGGAAAACGCAAGACGCATAACGCATAACGCATAACGCATAACGCATAACGCATAACGCATAGCTCATAACGCATAACGCATAACGCATAACGCATAACGCATAACGCATGACGCATAACGCATAACGCATAACGGAAAACGCAAGACGCATAACGCATAACGCATAACGGAAAACGCAAGACGCATAACGCATAACGCATAACGCATAACGCATAACGCATAACGCATAACGCATAACGCATAACGCATAACGCATAACGCTTAACGCATAACGCATAACGCATAACGCATGACGCATAACACATAACGCATAACGTTCAATGAAAAAGTCATAACGCATAACGGATAACGCATAACGCATAACGCATAACGCATAACGCATAACGCATAACGCATAACGCATAACGCATAACGCATAACGCATAACGCATAACGCATAACGCATAACGCATAACGCATAACGCATAACGCATAACGCATAACGCATAACGCATAACGCATAACGCATAACGCATAACGCATAACGCATAACGCATAACGCATAACGCATAACGCATAACGCATAACGCATAACGCATAACGCATAACGCATAACGCATAACGCATAACGCATAACGCATAACGCATAACGCATAACGCATAACGCATAACGCATAACGCATAACGCATAACGCATAACGCATAACGCATAACGCATAACGCATAACGCATAACGCATAACGCATAACGCATAACGCATAACGCATAACGCATAACGCATAACGCATAACGCATAACGCATAACGCATAACGCATAACGCATAACGCATAACGCATAACGCATAACGCATAACGCATAACGCATAACGCATAACGCATAACGCATAACGCATAACGCATAACGCATAACGCATAACGCATAACGCATAACGCATAACGCATAACGCATAACGCATAACGCATAACGCATGACGCATAACGCATAACGCATAACGCATAACGCATGATGCATAACGCATCACGCATAACGCATAACGTATAACGCGTAACGCATAACGCATAACGAATAACGCATAACGCGTAACGCATAACGCATAACGCATAACGCATAACGCATAACGCATAACGCATAACGCATTAACGCATAACGCATAACGCATAACGCTTAACGCATAACGCATAACGGATAACGCATAACGGATAACGCATAACGCATAACGCAAAACGCATAACGCATAACGCATAACGCATAACGCATAACGCATAACGCATAACGCATAACGCATAACGCATAACGCATAACGCATAACGCATAACGCATAACGCATAACGCATAACGCATAACGCATAACGCATAACGCATAACGCATAACGCATAACGCATAACGCATAACGCATAACGCATAACGCATAACGCATAACGCATAACGCATAACGCATAACGCATAACGCATAACGCATAACGCATAACGCATAACGCATAACGCATAACGCATAACGCATAACGCATAACGCATAACGCATAACGCATAACGCATAACGCATAACGCATAACGCATAACGCATAACGCATATCGCATAACGCATAACGCTTAACGCATAACGCTTAACGCATAACGCATTACGCATAACGCATAACGCATAACGGATAACGCATGACGCATAACGCATAACGCATAACGCATAACGCATAACGCATAACGCATAACGCATAACGCATAACGCATAACGCATAACGCATAACGCATAACGCATAACGCATAACGCATAACGCATAACGCATAACGCATAACGCATAACGCATAACGCATAACGCATAACGCATAACGCATAACGCATAACGCATAACGCATAACGCATAACGCATAACGCATAACGCATAACGCATAACGCATAACGCATAACGCATAACGCATAACGCTTAACGCATAACGCCTAACGCATAACGCATAACGCATAACGCATAACGCATAACGCATAACGCATAACGCATAACGCATAACGCATAACGCATAACGCATAACGCATAACGCTTAACGCATAACGCATAACGCATAACGCATGACGCATAACACATAACGCATAACGTTCAATGAAAAAGTCATAACGCATAACGGATAACGCATAACGCATAACGCATAACGCATAACGCATAACGCATAACGCATAACGCATAACGCATAACGCATAACGCATAACGCATAACGCATAACGCATAACGCATAACGCATAACGCATAACGCATAACGCATAACGCATAACGCATAACGCATAACGCATAACGCATAACGCATAACGCATAACGCATAACGCATAACGCATAACGCATAACGCATAACGCATAACGCATAACGCATAACGCATAACGCATAACGCATAACGCATAACGCATAACGCATAACGCATAACGCATAACGCATAACGCATAACGCATAACGCATAACGCATAACGCATAACGCATAACGCATAACGCATAACGCATAACGCATAACGCATAACGCATAACGCATAACGCATAACGCATAACGCATAACGCATAACGCATAACGCATAACGCATAACGCATAACGCATAACGCTTAACGCATAACGCCTAACGCATAACGCGTAACGCATAATGCATAACGCATAACGCTTAACGCATAGCCCATAACGCATAACGCATAACGCATAACGCATAACGCATAACGCATAACGAATAACGCATAACGCATAACGCATAACCCATAACGCATAACGCATAACGCATAACGCATAACGGAAAACGCAAGACGCATAACGCATAACGCATAACGCATAACGCATAACGCATAACGCATAGCTCATAACGCATAACGCATAACGCATAACGCATAACGCATAACGCATGACGCATAACGCATAACGCATAACGGAAAACGCAAGACGCATAACGCATAACGCATAACGGAAAACGCAAGACGCATAACGCATAACGCATAACGCATAACGCATAACGCATAACGCATAACGCATAACGCATAACGCATAACGCATAACGCTTAACGCATAACGCATAACGCATAACGCATGACGCATAACACATAACGCATAACGTTCAATGAAAAAGTCATAACGCATAACGGATAACGCATAACGCATAACGCATAACGCATAACGCATAACGCATAACGCATAACGCATAACGCATAACGCATAACGCATAACGCATAACGCATAACGCATAACGCATAACGCATAACGCATAACGCATAACGCATAACGCATAACGCATAACGCATAACGCATAACGCATAACGCATAACGCATAACGCATAACGCATAACGCATAACGCATAACGCATAACGCATAACGCATAACGCATAACGCATAACGCATAACGCATAACGCATAACGCATAACGCATAACGCATAACGCATAACGCATAACGCATAACGCATAACGCATAACGCATAACGCATAACGCATAACGCATAACGCATAACGCATAACGCATAACGCATAACGCATAACGCATAACGCATAACGCATAACGCATAACGCATAACGCATAACGCATAACGCATAACGCATAACGCATAACGCATAACGCATAACGCATAACGCATAACGCATAACGCATAACGCATAACGCATAACGCATAACGCATAACGCATAACGCATAACGCATAACGCATAACGCATGACGCATAACGCATAACGCATAACGCATAACGCATGATGCATAACGCATCACGCATAACGCATAACGTATAACGCGTAACGCATAACGCATAACGAATAACGCATAACGCGTAACGCATAACGCATAACGCATAACGCATAACGCATAACGCATAACGCATAACGCATTAACGCATAACGCATAACGCATAACGCTTAACGCATAACGCATAACGGATAACGCATAACGGATAACGCATAACGCATAACGCAAAACGCATAACGCATAACGCATAACGCATAACGCATAACGCATAACGCATAACGCATAACGCATAACGCATAACGCATAACGCATAACGCATAACGCATAACGCATAACGCATAACGCATAACGCATAACGCATAACGCATAACGCATAACGCATAACGCATAACGCATAACGCATAACGCATAACGCATAACGCATAACGCATAACGCATAACGCATAACGCATAACGCATAACGCATAACGCATAACGCATAACGCATAACGCATAACGCATAACGCATAACGCATAACGCATAACGCATAACGCATAACGCATAACGCATAACGCATAACGCATAACGCATATCGCATAACGCATAACGCTTAACGCATAACGCTTAACGCATAACGCATTACGCATAACGCATAACGCATAACGGATAACGCATGACGCATAACGCATAACGCATAACGCATAACGCATAACGCATAACGCATAACGCATAACGCATAACGCATAACGCATAACGCATAACGCATAACGCATAACGCATAACGCATAACGCATAACGCATAACGCATAACGCATAACGCATAACGCATAACGCATAACGCATAACGCATAACGCATAACGCATAACGCATAACGCATAACGCATAACGCATAACGCATAACGCATAACGCATAACGCATAACGCTTAACGCATAACGCCTAACGCATAACGCGTAACGCATAATGCATAACGCATAACGCTTAACGCATAGCCCATAACGCATAACGCATAACGCATCGCGCATAACGCATAACGGATAACGCATAACGCATAACGCATAACGCATAACGGATAACGCATAACGCATAACGCATAACGAATAACGCATAACGCATAACGCATAACCCATAACGCATAACGCATAACGCATAACGCATAACGGAAAACGCAAGACGCATAACGCATAACGCATAACGCATAACGCATAACGCATAACGCATAACGAATAACGCATAACGCATAACGCATAACCCATAACGCATAACGCATAACGCATAACGCATAACGCATAACGGAAAACGCAAGACGCATAACGCATAACGCATAACGCATAACGCATAACGCATAACGCATAACGCATAACGCATAACGCATAACGCATAACGCATAACGCATAACGCATAACGCATAACGCATAACGCATAACGCATAACGCATAACGCATAACGCATAACGCATAACGCATAACGCATAACGCATAACGCATAACGCATAACGCTTAACGCATAACGCCTAACGCATAACGCGTAACGCATAATGCATAACGCATAACGCTTAACGCATAGCCCATAACGCATAACGCATAACGCATCGCGCATAACGCCTAACGGATAACGCATAACGCATAACGCATAACGCATAACGGATAACGCATAACGCATAACGCATATCGAATAACGCATAACGCATAACGCATAACCCATAACGCATAACGCATAACGCATAACGCATAACGCATAACGGAAAACGCAAGACGCATAACGCATAACGCATAACGCATAACGCATAACGCATAACGAATAACGCATAACGCATAACGCATAACCCATAACGCATAACGCATAACGCATAACGCATAACGGAAAACGCAAGACGCATAACGCATAACGCATAACGCATAACGCATAATGCATAACGCATAACGCATAACGCATAACGCATAACGCATAACGCATAACGCATAACGCATAACGCATAACGCATAACGCATAACGCATAACGCATAACGCATAACGCATAACGCATAACGCATAACGCATAACGCATAACGCATATCGCATAACGCATAACGCTTAACGCATAACGCTTAACGCATAACGCATTACGCATAACGCATAACGCATAACGCATAACGCATAACGCATAACGCATAACGCATAACGCATAACGCATAACGCATAACGCATAACGCATAACGCATAACGCATAACGCATAACGCATAACGCATAACGCATAACGCATAACGCATAACGCATAACGCATAACGCATAACGCATAACGCATAACGCATAACGCATAACGCATAACGCATAACGCATAACGCATAACGCATAACGCATAACGCATAACGCATAACGCATAACGCATAACGCATAACGCATAACGCATAACGCATAACGCATAACGCATAACGCATAACGCATAACGCATAACGCATAACGCATAACGCATAACGCATAACGCATAACGCATAACGCATAACGCATAACGCATAACGCATAACGCATAACGCATAACGCATAACGCATAACGCATAACGCATAACGCATAACGCATAACGCATAACGCATAACGCATAACGCATAACGCATAACGCATAACGCATAACGCATAACGCATAACGCATAACGCATAACGCATAACGCATAACGCATAACGCATGACGCATAACGCATAACGCATAACGCTTAACGCATAACGCATAACGCATAACGCATAACGCATAACGCTTAACGCATAACGCATAACGCATAACGCATAACACATAATGCATAACGCATAACGCTTCACGCATAGCCCATAACGCATAACGCATAACGCATCACGCATAACGCATAACGAATAACGCATAACGCGTAACGCATAACGCATAACGCATAACGCATAACGCATAACGCATAACGCATTAACGCATAACGCATAACGCATAACGCTTAACGCATAACGCATAACGGATAACGCATAACGGATAACGCATAACGCATAACGCATAACGCATAACGCATAACGCATAACGCATAACGCATAACGCATAACGCATAACGCATAACGCATAACGCATAACGCATAACGCATAACGCATAACGCATAACGCATAACGCATAACGCATAACGCATAACGCATAACGCATAACGCATAACGCATAACGCATAACGCATAACGCATAACGCATAACGCATAACGCATAACGCATAACGCATAACGCATAACGCATAACGCATAACGCATAACGCATAACGCATAACGCATATCGCATAACGCATAACGCTTAACGCATAACGCTTAACGCATAACGCATAACGCATAACGCATAACGCATAACGGATAACGCATGACGCATAACGCATAACGCATAACGCATAACGCATAACGCATAACGCATAACGCATAACGCATAACGCATAACGCATAACGCATAACGCATAACGCATAACGCATAACGCATAACGCATAACGCATAACGCATAACGCATAACGCATAACGCATAACGCATAACGCATAACGCATAACGCATAACGCATAACGCATAACGCATAACGCATAACGCATAACGCATAACGCATAACGCATAACGCATAACGCATAACGCATAACGCATAACGCATAACGCATAACGCATAACGCATAACGCATAACGCATAACGCATAACGCATAACGCATAACGCATGACGCATAACGCATAACGCATAACGCTTAACGCATAACGCATAACGCATAACGCATAACGCATAACGCTTAACGCATAACGCATAACGCATGACGCATAACGCATAACGCATAACGCTTAACGCATAACGCATAACGCATAACGCATAACGCTTAACGCATAACGCATAACGCATAACGCATAACACATAATGCATAACGCATAACGCTTCACGCATAGCCCATAACGCATAACGCATAACGCATCACGCATAACGCATAACGTATAACGCGTAACGCATAACGCATAACGAATAACGCATAACGCGTAACGCATAACGCATAACGCATAACGCATAACGCATAACGCATAACGCATTAACGCATAACGCATAACGCATAACGCTTAACGCATAACGCATAACGGATAACGCATAACGGATAACGCATAACGCATAACGCATAACGCATAACGCATAACGCATAACGCATAACGCATAACGCATAACGCATAACGCATAACGCATAACGCATAACGCATAACGCATAACGCATAACGCATAACGCATAACGCATAACGCATAACGCATAACGCATAACGCATAACGCATAACGCATAACGCTTAACGCATAACGCCTAACGCATAACGCGTAACGCATAATGCATAACGCATAACGCTTAACGCATAGCCCATAACGCATAACGCATAACGCATCGCGCATAACGCATAACGGATAACGCATAACGCATAACGCATAACGCATAACGGATAACGCATAACGCATAACGCATAACGCATAACGCATAACGCATAACGCATAACGCATAACGCATAACGCATAACGCATAACGCATAACGCATAACGCATAACGCATAACGCATAACGCATAACGCATAACGCATAACGCATAACGCATAACGCATGACGCATAACGCATAACGCATAACGCTTAACGCATAACGCATAACGCATAACGCATAACGCTTAACGCATAACGCATAACGCATAACGCATAACGCATAACACATAATGCATAACGCATAACGCTTCACGCATAGCCCATAACGCATAACGCATAACGCATCACGCATAACGCATAACGTATAACGCGTAACGCGTAACGCATAACGCATAACGAATAACGCATAACGCGTAACGCATAACGCATAACGCATAACGCATAACGCATAACGCATAACGCATAACGCATTAACGCATAACGCATAACGCATAACGCTTAACGCATAACGCATAACGGATAACGCATAACGGATAACGCATAACGCATAACGCAAAACGCATAACGCATAACGCATAACGCATAACGCATAACGCATAACGCATAACGCATAACGCATAACGCATAACGCATAACGCATAACGCATAACGCATAACGCATAACGCATAACGCATAACGCATAACGCATAACGCATAACGCATAACGCATAACGCATAACGCATAACGCATAACGCATAACGCATAACGCATAACGCATAACGCATAACGCATAACGCATAACGCATAACGCATAACGCATAACGCATAACGCATAACGCATAACGCATAACGCATAACGCATAACGCATAACGCATAACGCATAACGCATAACGCATAACGCATAACGCATAACGCATAACGCATAACGCATAACGCATAACGCATAACGCATAACGCATAACGCATAACGCATAACGCATAACGCATAACGCATAACGCATAACGCATAACGCATAACGCATAACGCATAACGCATAACGCATAACGCATAACGCATAACGCATAACGCATAACGCATAACGCATAACGCATAACGCATAACGCATAACGCATAACGCATAACGCATAACGCATAACGCATAACGCATAACGCATAACGCATAACGCATATCGCATAACGCATAACGCTTAACGCATAACGCTTAACGCATAACGCATAACGCATAACGCATAACGCATAACGGATAACGCATGACGCATAACGCATAACGCATAACGCATAACGCATAACGCATAACGCATAACGCATAACGCATAACGCATAACGCATAACGCATAACGCATAACGCATAACGCATAACGCATAACGCATAACGCATAACGCATAACGCATAACGCATAACGCATAACGCATAACGCATAACGCATAACGCATAACGCATAACGCATAACGCATAACG
Organism: Lasioglossum baleicum; assembly: GCF_051020765.1. Lineage (NCBI taxonomy): Eukaryota > Metazoa > Arthropoda > Insecta > Hymenoptera > Halictidae > Lasioglossum > Lasioglossum baleicum. Next base: position 52,420 of record NW_027469223.1, read on the forward strand.
CATAACGCATAACGCATAACGCATAACGCATAACGCATAACGCATAACGCATAACGCATAACGCATAACGCATAACGCATAACGCATAACGCATAACGCATAACGCATAACGCATAACGCATAACGCATAACGCTTAACGCATAACGCCTAACGCATAACGCGTAACGCATAATGCATAACGCATAACGCTTAACGCATAGCCCATAACGCATAACGCATAACGCATCGCGCATAACGCATAACGGATAACGCATAACGCATAACGCATAACGCATAACGGATAACGCATAACGCATAACGCATAACGAATAACGCATAACGCATAACGCATAACCCATAACGCATAACGCATAACGCATAACGCATAACGGAAAACGCAAGACGCATAACGCATAACGCATAACGCATAACGCATAACGCATAACGCATAACGAATAACGCATAACGCATAACGCATAACCCATAACGCATAACGCATAACGCATAACGCATAACGCATAACGGAAAACGCAAGACGCATAACGCATAACGCAATAACGCATAACGCATAACGCATAACGCATAACGCATAACGCATAACGCATAACGCATAACGCATAACGCATAACGCATAACGCATAACGCATAACGCATAACGCATAACGCATAACGCATAACGCATAACGCTTAACGCATAACGCATAACGCGTAACGCATAACGCATAACGCATAACGCATAACGCATAACGCATAACGCATTAACGCATAACGCATAACGCATAACGCTTAACGCATAACGCATAACGCATAACGCATAACGCATAACGCATAACGCTTAACGCATAACGCCTAACGCATAACGCGTAACGCATAATGCATAACGCATAACGCTTAACGCATAGCCCATAACGCATAACGCATAACGCATCGCGCATAACGCATAACGGATAACGCATAACGCATAACGCATAACGCATAACGGATAACGCATAACGCATAACGCATAACGAATAACGCATAACGCATAACGCATAACGCATAACGCATAACGCATAACGCATAACGCATAACGCATAACGCATAACGCATAACGCATAACGCATAACGCATAACGCATAACGCATAACGCATAACGCATAACGCATAACGCATAACGCATAACGCATAACGCATAACGCATAACGCATAACGCATAACGCATAACGCATAACGCATAACGCATAACGCATAACGCATAACGCATAACGCATAACGCATAACGCATAACGCATAACGCATAACGCATAACGCATAACGCATAACGCATAACGCATAACGCATAACGCATAACGCATAACGCATAACGCATAACGCATAACGCATAACGCATAACGCATAACGCATAACGCATAACGCATAACGCATAACGCATAACGCATAACGCATAACGCATAACGCATAACGCTTAACGCATAACGCCTAACGCATAACGCGTAACGCATAATGCATAACGCATAACGCTTAACGCATAGCCCATAACGCATAACGCATAACGCATAACGCATAACGCATAACGCATAACGCATAACGAATAACGCATAACGCATAACGCATAACCCATAACGCATAACGCATAACGCATAACGCATAACGGAAAACGCAAGACGCATAACGCATAACGCATAACGCATAACGCATAACGCATAACGCATAGCTCATAACGCATAACGCATAACGCATAACGCATAACGCATAACGCATGACGCATAACGCATAACGCATAACGGAAAACGCAAGACGCATAACGCATAACGCATAACGGAAAACGCAAGACGCATAACGCATAACGCATAACGCATAACGCATAACGCATAACGCATAACGCATAACGCATAACGCATAACGCATAACGCATAACGCATAACGCATAACGCATAACGCATAACGCATAACGCATAACGCATAACGCATAACGCATAACGCATAACGCATAACGCATAACGCATAACGCATAACGCATAACGCATAACGCATAACGCATAACGCATAACGCATAACGCATAACGCATAACGCATAACGCATAACGCATAACGCATAACGCATAACGCATAACGCATAACGCATAACGCATAACGCATAACGCATAACGCATAACGCATAACGCATAACGCATAACGCATAACGCATAACGCATAACGCATAACGCATAACGCATAACGCATAACGCATAACGCATAACGCATAACGCATAACGCATAACGCATAACGCATAACGCATAACGCATAACGCATAACGCATAACGCATAACGCATAACGCATAACGCATAACGCATAACGCATAACGCATAACGCATAACGCTTAACGCATAACGCCTAACGCATAACGCGTAACGCATAATGCATAACGCATAACGCTTAACGCATAGCCCATAACGCATAACGCATAACGCATCGCGCATAACGCATAACGGATAACGCATAACGCATAACGCATAACGCATAACGGATAACGCATAACGCATAACGCATAACGAATAACGCATAACGCATAACGCATAACCCATAACGCATAACGCATAACGCATAACGCATAACGGAAAACGCAAGACGCATAACGCATAACGCATAACGCATAACGCATAACGCATAACGAATAACGCATAACGCATAACGCATAACCCATAACGCATAACGCATAACGCATAACGCATAACGCATAACGGAAAACGCAAGACGCATAACGCATAACGCATAACGCATAACGCATAACGCATAACGCATAACGCATAACGCATAACGCATAACGCATAACGCATAACGCATAACGCATAACGCATAACGCATAACGCATAACGCATAACGCATAACGCATAACGCATAACGCATAACGCATAACGCATAACGCTTAACGCATAACGCATAACGCGTAACGCATAACGCATAACGCATAACGCATAACGCATAACGCATAACGCATTAACGCATAACGCATAACGCATAACGCTTAACGCATAACGCATAACGCATAACGCATAACGCATAACGCATAACGCTTAACGCATAACGCCTAACGCATAACGCGTAACGCATAATGCATAACGCATAACGCTTAACGCATAGCCCATAACGCATAACGCATAACGCATCGCGCATAACGCATAACGGATAACGCATAACGCATAACGCATAACGCATAACGGATAACGCATAACGCATAACGCATAACGAATAACGCATAACGCATAACGCATAACGCATAACGCATAACGCATAACCCATAACGCATAACGCATAACGCATAACGCATAACGCATAACGCATAACGCATAACGCATAACGCATAACGCATAACGCATAACGCATAACGCATAACGCATAACGCATAACGCATAACGCATAACGCATAACGCATAACGCATAACGCATAACGCATAACGCATAACGCATAACGCATAACGCATAACGCATAACGCATAACGCATAACGCATAACGCATAACGCATAACGCATAACGCATAACGCATAACGCATAACGCATAACGCATAACGCATAACGCATAACGCATAACGCATAACGCATAACGCATAACGCATAACGCATAACGCATAACGCATAACGCATAACGCTTAACGCATAACGCCTAACGCATAACGCGTAACGCATAATGCATAACGCATAACGCTTAACGCATAGCCCATAACGCATAACGCATAACGCATAACGCATAACGCATAACGCATAACGCATAACGAATAACGCATAACGCATAACGCATAACCCATAACGCATAACGCATAACGCATAACGCATAACGGAAAACGCAAGACGCATAACGCATAACGCATAACGCATAACGCATAACGCATAACGCATAGCTCATAACGCATAACGCATAACGCATAACGCATAACGCATAACGCATGACGCATAACGCATAACGCATAACGGAAAACGCAAGACGCATAACGCATAACGCATAACGGAAAACGCAAGACGCATAACGCATAACGCATAACGCATAACGCATAACGCATAACGCATAACGCATAACGCATAACGCATAACGCATAACGCTTAACGCATAACGCATAACGCATAACGCATGACGCATAACACATAACGCATAACGTTCAATGAAAAAGTCATAACGCATAACGGATAACGCATAACGCATAACGCATAACGCATAACGCATAACGCATAACGCATAACGCATAACGCATAACGCATAACGCATAACGCATAACGCATAACGCATAACGCATAACGCATAACGCATAACGCATAACGCATAACGCTTAACGCATAACGCATAACGCATAACGCATGACGCATAACACATAACGCATAACGTTCAATGAAAAAGTCATAACGCATAACGGATAACGCATAACGCATAACGCATAACGCATAACGCATAACGCATAACGCATAACGCATAACGCATAACGCATAACGCATAACGCATAACGCATAACGCATAACGCATAACGCATAACGCATAACGCATAACGCATAACGCATAACGCATAACGCATAACGCATAACGCATAACGCATAACGCATAACGCATAACGCATAACGCATAACGCATAACGCATAACGCATAACGCATAACGCATAACGCATAACGCATAACGCATAACGCATAACGCATAACGCATAACGCATAACGCATAACGCATAACGCATAACGCATAACGCATAACGCATAACGCATAACGCATAACGCATAACGCATAACGCATAACGCATAACGCATAACGCATAACGCATAACGCATAACGCATAACGCATAACGCATAACGCATAACGCATAACGCATAACGCATAACGCATAACGCATAACGCATAACGCATAACGCATAACGCATAACGCATAACGCATAACGCATAACGCATAACGCATAACGCATAACGCATAACGCATAACGCATAACGCATAACGCATAACGCATAACGCATAACGCATAACGCATAACGCATAACGCATAACGCATAACGCATAACGCATAACGCATAACGCATAACGCATGACGCATAACGCATAACGCATAACGCATAACGCATGATGCATAACGCATCACGCATAACGCATAACGTATAACGCGTAACGCATAACGCATAACGAATAACGCATAACGCGTAACGCATAACGCATAACGCATAACGCATAACGCATAACGCATAACGCATAACGCATTAACGCATAACGCATAACGCATAACGCTTAACGCATAACGCATAACGGATAACGCATAACGGATAACGCATAACGCATAACGCAAAACGCATAACGCATAACGCATAACGCATAACGCATAACGCATAACGCATAACGCATAACGCATAACGCATAACGCATAACGCATAACGCATAACGCATAACGCATAACGCATAACGCATAACGCATAACGCATAACGCATAACGCATAACGCATAACGCATAACGCATAACGCATAACGCATAACGCATAACGCATAACGCATAACGCATAACGCATAACGCATAACGCATAACGCATAACGCATAACGCATAACGCATAACGCATAACGCATAACGCATAACGCATAACGCATAACGCATAACGCATAACGCATAACGCATAACGCATAACGCATAACGCATATCGCATAACGCATAACGCTTAACGCATAACGCTTAACGCATAACGCATTACGCATAACGCATAACGCATAACGGATAACGCATGACGCATAACGCATAACGCATAACGCATAACGCATAACGCATAACGCATAACGCATAACGCATAACGCATAACGCATAACGCATAACGCATAACGCATAACGCATAACGCATAACGCATAACGCATAACGCATAACGCATAACGCATAACGCATAACGCATAACGCATAACGCATAACGCATAACGCATAACGCATAACGCATAACGCATAACGCATAACGCATAACGCATAACGCATAACGCATAACGCATAACGCATAACGCATAACGCATAACGCATAACGCTTAACGCATAACGCCTAACGCATAACGCGTAACGCATAATGCATAACGCATAACGCTTAACGCATAGCCCATAACGCATAACGCATAACGCATCGCGCATAACGCATAACGGATAACGCATAACGCATAACGCATAACGCATAACGGATAACGCATAACGCATAACGCATAACGAATAACGCATAACGCATAACGCATAACCCATAACGCATAACGCATAACGCATAACGCATAACGGAAAACGCAAGACGCATAACGCATAACGCATAACGCATAACGCATAACGCATAACGCATAACGAATAACGCATAACGCATAACGCATAACCCATAACGCATAACGCATAACGCATAACGCATAACGCATAACGCATAACGGAAAACGCAAGACGCATAACGCATAACGCATAACGCATAACGCATAACGCATAACGCATAACGCATAACGCATAACGCATAACGCATAACGCATAACGCATAACGCATAACGCATAACGCATAACGCATAACGCATAACGCATAACGCATAACGCATAACGCATAACGCATAACGCATAACGCATAACGCATAACGCATAACGCATAACGCATAACGCATAACGCATAACGCATAACGCATAACGCATAACGCATAACGCATAACGCATAACGCATAACGCATAACGCATAACGCATAACGCATAACGCATAACGCATAACGCATAACGCATAACGCATAACGCATAACGCATAACGCATAACGGATAACGCATAACGCATAACGCATAACGAATAACGCATAACGCATAACGCATAACCCATAACGCATAACGCATAACGCATAACGCATAACGCATAACGGAAAACGCAAGACGCATAACGCATAACGCATAACGCATAACGCATAACGCATAACGAATAACGCATAACGCATAACGCATAACCCATAACGCATAACGCATAACGCATAACGCATAACGGAAAACGCAAGACGCATAACGCATAACGCATAACGCATAACGCATAACGCATAACGCATAACGCATAACGCATAACGCATAACGGAAAACGCAAGACGCATAACGCATAACGCATAACGCATAACGCATAACGCTTAACGCATAACGCATAACGCATAACGCATAACGCATAACGCATAACGCATAACGCATAACGCATAACGCATAACGCATAACGCATAACGCATAACGCATAACGCATAACGCATAACGCATAACGCATAACGCATAACGCATAACGCATAACGCATAACGCATAACGCATAACGCATAACGCTTAACGCATAACGCATAACGGATAACGCATAACGGATAACGCATAACGCATAACGCATAACGCATAACGCATAACGCATAACGCATAACGCATAACGCATAACGCATAACGCATAACGCATAACGCATAACGCATAACGCATAACGCATAACGCATAACGCATAACGCATAACGCATAACGCATAACGCATAACGCATAACGCATAACGCATAACGCATAACGCATAACGCATAACGCATAACGCATAACGCATAACGCATAACGCATAACGCATAACGCATAACGCATAACGCATAACGCATAACGCATAACGCATATCGCATAACGCATAACGCTTAACGCATAACGCTTAACGCATAACGCATAACGCATAACGCATAACGCATAACGGATAACGCATGACGCATAACGCATAACGCATAACGCATAACGCATAACGCATAACGCATAACGCATAACGCATAACGCATAACGCATAACGCATAACGCATAACGCATAACGCATAACGCATAACGCATAACGCATAACGCATAACGCATAACGCATAACGCATAACGCATAACGCATAACGCATAACGCATAACGCATAACGCATAACGCATAACGCATAACGCATAACGCATAACGCATAACGCATAACGCATAACGCATAACGCATAACGCATAACGCATAACGCATAACGCATAACGCATAACGCATAACGCATAACGCATAACGCATAACGCATAACGCATAACGCATAACGCATAACGCATAACGCATAACGCATAACGCATAACGCATAACGCATAACGCATAACGCATGACGCATAACGCATAACGCATAACGCATAACGCATAACGCATAACGCTTAACGCATAACGCATAACGCATGACGCATAACGCATAACGCATAACGCTTAACGCATAACGCATAACGCATAACGCATAACGCTTAACGCATAACGCATAACGCATAACGCATAACACATAATGCATAACGCATAACGCTTCACGCATAGCCCATAACGCATAACGCATAACGCATCACGCATAACGCATAACGTATAACGCGTAACGCATAACGCATAACGAATAACGCATAACGCGTAACGCATAACGCATAACGCATAACGCATAACGCATAACGCATAACGCATTAACGCATAACGCTTAACGCATAACGCATAACGGATAACGCATAACGGATAACGCATAACGCATAACGCATAACGCATAACGCATAACGCATAACGCATAACGCATAACGCATAACGCATAACGCATAACGCATAACGCATAACGCATAACGCATAACGCATAACGCATAACGCATAACGCATAACGCATAACGCATAACGCATAACGCATAACGCATAACGCTTAACGCATAACGCCTAACGCATAACGCGTAACGCATAATGCATAACGCATAACGCTTAACGCATAGCCCATAACGCATAACGCATAACGCATCGCGCATAACGCATAACGGATAACGCATAACGCATAACGCATAACGCATAACGGATAACGCATAACGCATAACGCATAACGCATAACGCATAACGCATAACGCATAACGCATAACGCATAACGCATAACGCATAACGCATAACGCATAACGCATAACGCATAACGCATAACGCATAACGCATAACGCATAACGCATAACGCATAACGCATAACGCATGACGCATAACGCATAACGCATAACGCTTAACGCATAACGCATAACGCATAACGCATAACGCTTAACGCATAACGCATAACGCATAACGCATAACGCATAACACATAATGCATAACGCATAACGCTTCACGCATAGCCCATAACGCATAACGCATAACGCATCACGCATAACGCATAACGTATAACGCGTAACGCGTAACGCATAACGCATAACGAATAACGCATAACGCGTAACGCATAACGCATAACGCATAACGCATAACGCATAACGCATAACGCATAACGCATTAACGCATAACGCATAACGCATAACGCTTAACGCATAACGCATAACGGATAACGCATAACGGATAACGCATAACGCATAACGCAAAACGCATAACGCATAACGCATAACGCATAACGCATAACGCATAACGCATAACGCATAACGCATAACGCATAACGCATAACGCATAACGCATAACGCATAACGCATAACGCATAACGCATAACGCATAACGCATAACGCATAACGCATAACGCATAACGCATAACGCATAACGCATAACGCATAACGCATAACGCATAACGCATAACGCATAACGCATAACGCATAACGCATAACGCATAACGCATAACGCATAACGCATAACGCATAACGCATAACGCATAACGCATAACGCATAACGCATAACGCATAACGCATAACGCATAACGCATAACGCATAACGCATAACGCATAACGCATAACGCATAACGCATAACGCATAACGCATAACGCATAACGCATAACGCATAACGCATAACGCATAACGCATAACGCATAACGCATAACGCATAACGCATAACGCATAACGCATAACGCATAACGCATAACGCATAACGCATAACGCATAACGCATAACGCATAACGCATAACGCATAACGCATAACGCATAACGCATAACGCATAACGCATAACGCATAACGCATAACGCATAACGCATAACGCATAACGCATAACGCATAACGCATAACGCATAACGCATAACGCATAACGCATGACGCATAACGCATAACGCATAACGCTTAACGCATAACGCATAACGCATAACGCATAACGCTTAACGCATAACGCATAACGCATAACGCATAACACATAATGCATAACGCATAACGCTTCACGCATAGCCCATAACGCATAACGCATAACGCATCACGCATAACGCATAACGTATAACGCGTAACGCATAACGCATAACGAATAACGCATAACGCGTAACGCATAACGCATAACGCATAACGCATAACGCATAACGCATAACGCATTAACGCATAACGCATAACGCATAACGCTTAACGCATAACGCATAACGGATAACGCATAACGGATAACGCATAACGCATAACGCATAACGCATAACGCATAACGCATAACGCATAACGCATAACGCATAACGCATAACGCATAACGCATAACGCATAACGCATAACGCATAACGCATAACGCATAACGCATAACGCATAACGCATAACGCATAACGCATAACGCATAACGCATAACGCATAACGCATAACGCATAACGCATAACGCATAACGCATAACGCATAACGCATAACGCATAACGCATAACGCATAACGCATAACGCATATCGCATAACGCATAACGCTTAACGCATAACGCATAACGCCTAACGCATAACGCGTAACGCATAATGCATAACGCATAACGCTTAACGCATAGCCCATAACGCATAACGCATAACGCATCGCGCATAACGCATAACGGATAACGCATAACGCATAACGCATAACGCATAACGGATAACGCATAACGCATAACGCATAACGAATAACGCATAACGCATAACGCATAACCCATAACGCATAACGCATAACGCATAACGCATAACGGAAAACGCAAGACGCATAACGCATAACGCATAACGCATAACGCATAACGCATAACGAATAACGCATAACGCATAACGCATAACCCATAACGCATAACGCATAACGCATAACGCATAACGCATAACGGAAAACGCAAGACGCATAACGCATAACGCATAACGCATAACGCATAACGCATAACGCATAACGCATAACGCATAACGCATAACGCATAACGCATAACGCATAATGCATAACGCATAACGCATAACGCATAACTCATAACTCATAACGCATAACGCATAACGCATAACGCATAACGCATAACGCATAACGCATAACGCATAACGCATAACGCATAACGCATAACGCATAACGCATAACGCATAACGCATAACGCATAACGCTTAACGCATAACGCCTAACGCATAACGCGTAACGCATAATGCATAACGCATAACGCTTAACGCATAGCCCATAACGCATAACGCATAACGCATCGCGCATAACGCATAACGGATAACTCATAACGCATAACGCATAACGCATAACGGATAACGCATAACGCATAACGCATAACGAATAACGCATAACGCATAACGCATAACCCATAACGCATAACGCATAACGCATAACGCATAACGCATAACGGAAAACGCAAGACGCATAACGCATAACGCATAACGCATAACGCATAACGCATAACGCATAACGAATAACGCATAACGCATAACGCATAACCCATAACGCATAACGCATAACGCATAACGCATAACGGAAAACGCAAGACGCATAACGCATAACGCATAACGCATAACGCATAACGCATAACGCATAACGCATAACGCATAACGCATAACGCATAACGCATAACGCATAACGCATAACGCATAACGCATAACGCATAACGCATAACGCATAACGCATAACGCATAACGCATAACGCATAACGCATAACGCATAACGCATAACGCATAACGCATAACGCATAACGCATAACGCATAACGCATAACGCATAACGCATAACGCATAACGCATAACGCATAACGCATAACGCATAACGCATAACGCATAACGCATAACGCATAACGCATAACGCATAACGCATAACGCATAACGCATAACGCATAACGCATAACGCATAACGCATAACGCATAACGCATAACGCATAACGCATAACGCATAACGCATAACGCATAACGCATAACGCATAACGCATAACGCATAACGCATAACGCATAACGCATAACGCATAACGCATAACGCATAACGCATAACGCATAACGCATAACGCATAACGCATAACGCATAACGCATAACGCATAACGCATAACGCATAACGCATAACGCATAACGCATAACGCATAACGCATAACGCATAACGCATAACGCATAACGCATAACGCATAACGCATGACGCATAACGCATAACGCATAACGCATAACGCATGACGCATAACGCATAACGCATAACGCTTAACGCATAACGCATAACGCATAACGCATAACGCATAACGCTTAACGCATAACGCATAACGCATAACACATAATGCATAACGCATAACGCTTCACGCATAGCCCATAACGCATAACGCATAACGCATCACGCATAACGCATAACGTATAACGCGTAACGCATAACGCATAACGAATAACGCATAACGCGTTACGCATAACGCATAACGCATAACGCATAACGCATAACGCATAACGCATAACGCATAACGCATAACGCATAACGCATAACGCATAACGCATAACGCATAACGCATAACGCATAACGCATAACGCATAACGCATAACGCATAACGCATAACGCATAACGCATAACGCATAACGCATAACGCATAACGCATAACGCATAACGCATAACGCATAACGCATAACGCATAACGCATAACGCATAACGCATAACGCATAACGCATAACGCATAACGCATAACGCATAACGCATAACGCATAACGCATAACGCATAACGCATAACGCATAACGCATAACGCATAACGCATAACGCATAACGCATAACGCATAACGCATAACGCATAACGCATAACGCATAACGCATAACGCATAACGCATAACGCATAACGCATAACGCATAACGCATAACGCATAACGCATGACGCATAACGCATAACGCATAACGCTTAACGCATAACGCATAACGCATAACGCATAACGCTTAACGCATAACGCATAACGCATAACGCATAACACATAATGCATAACGCATAACGCTTCACGCATAGCCCATAACGCATAACGCATAACGCATCACGCATAACGCATAACGTATAACGCGTAACGCATAACGCATAACGAATAACGCATAACGCGTTACGCATAACGCATAACGCATAACGCATAACGGATAACGCATAACGCATTAACGCATAACGCATAACGCATAACGCTTAACGCATAACGCATAACGGATAACGCATAACGGATAACGCATAACGCATAACGCATAACGCATAACGCATAACGCATAACGCATAACGCATAACGCATAACGCATAACGCATAACGCATAACGCATAACGCATAACGCATAACGCATAACGCATAACGCATAACGCATAACGCATAACGCATAACGCATAACGCATAACGCATAACGCATAACGCATAACGCATAACGCATAACGCATAACGCATAACGCATAACGCATAACGCATAACGCATAACGCATAACGCATAACGCATAACGCATATCGCATAACGCATAACGCTTAACGCATAACGCTTAACGCATAACGCATAACGCATAACGCATAACGCATAACGGATAACGCATGACGCATAACGCATAACGCATAACGCATAACGCATAACGCATAACGCATAACGCATAACGCATAACGCATAACGCATAACGCATAACGCATAACGCATAACGCATAACGCATAACGCATAACGCATAACGCATAACGCATAACGCATAACGCATAACGCATAACGCATAACGCATAACGCATAACGCATAACGCATAACGCATAACGCATAACGCATAACGCATAACGCATAACGCATAACGCATAACGCATAACGCATAACGCATAACGCATAACGCATAACGCATAACGCATAACGCATAACGCATAACGCATAACGCATAACGCATAACGCATAACGCATAACGCATAACGCATAACGCATAACGCATAACGCATAACGCATAACGCATAACGCATAACGCATAACGCATAACGCATAACGCATAACGCATAACGCATAACGCATAACGCATAACGCATAACGCATAACGCATAACGCATGACGCATAACGCATAACGCATAACGCTTAACGCATAACGCATAACGCATAACGCATAACGCTTAACGCATAACGCATAACGCATAACGCATAACGCATAACACATAACGCATAACGCATAACGCTTCACGCATAGCCCATAACGCATAACGCATAACGCATCACGCATAACGCATAACGTATAACGCGTAACGCATAACGCATAACGAATAACGCATAACGCGTAACGCATAACGCATAACGCATAACGCATAACGCATAACGCATAACGCATTAACGCATAACGCATAACGCATAACGCTTAACGCATAACGCATAACGGATAACGCATAACGGATAACGCATAACGCATAACGCATAACGCATAACGCATAACGCATAACGCATAACGCATAACGCATAACGCATAACGCATAACGCATAACGCATAACGCATAACGCATAACGCATAACGCATAACGCATAACGCATAACGCATAACGCATAACGCATAACGCATAACGCATAACGCATAACGCATAACGCATAACGCATAACGCATAACGCATAACGCATAACGCATAACGCATAACGCATAACGCATAACGCATATCGCATAACGCATAACGCTTAACGCATAACGCTTAACGCATAACGCTTAACGCATAACGCATAACGCATAACGCATAACGCATAACGGATAACGCATGACGCATAACGCATAACGCATAACGCATAACGCATAACGCATAACGCATAACGCATAACGCATAACGCATAACGCATAACGCATAACGCATAACGCATAACGCATAACGCATAACGCATAACGCATAACGCATAACGCATAACGCATAACGCATAACGCATAACGCATAACGCATAACGCATAACGCTTAACGCATAACGCCTAACGCATAACGCGTAACGCATAATGCATAACGCATAACGCTTAACGCATAGCCCATAACGCATAACGCATAACGCATCGCGCATAACGCATAACGGATAACGCATAACGCATAACGCATAACGCATAACGGATAACGCATAACGCATAACGCATAACGCATAACGCATAACGCATAACGCATAACGCATAACGCATAACGCATAACGCATAACGCATAACGCATAACGCATAACGCATAACGCTTAACGCATAACGCCTAACGCATAACGCGTAACGCATAATGCATAACGCATAACGCTTAACGCATAGCCCATAACGCATAACGCATAACGCATCGCGCATAACGCATAACGGATAACGCATAACGCATAACGCATAACGCATAACGGATAACGCATAACGCATAACGCATAACGCATAACGCATAACGCATAACGCATAACGCATAACGCATAACGCATAACGCATAACGCATAACGCATAACGCATAACGCATAACGCATAACGCATAACGCATGACGCATAACGCATAACGCATAACGCTTAACGCATAACGCATAACGCATAACGCATAACGCTTAACGCATAACGCATAACGCATAACGCATAACACATAATGCATAACGCATAACGCTTCACGCATAGCCCATAACGCATAACGCATAACGCATCACGCATAACGCATAACGTATAACGCGTAACGCATAACGCATAACGAATAACGCATAACGCGTAACGCATAACGCATAACGCATAACGCATAACGCATAACGCATAACGCATTAACGCATAACGCATAACGCATAACGCTTAACGCATAACGCATAACGGATAACGCATAACGGATAACGCATAACGCATAACGCATAACGCATAACGCATAACGCATAACGCATAACGCATAACGCATAACGCATAACGCATAACGCATAACGCATAACGCATAACGCATAACGCATAACGCATAACGCATAACGCATAACGCATAACGCATAACGCATAACGCATAACGCATAACGCATAACGCATAACGCATAACGCATAACGCATAACGCATAACGCATAACGCATAACGCATAACGCATAACGCATAACGCATATCGCATAACGCATAACGCTTAACGCATAACGCTTAACGCATAACGCATAACGCATAACGCATAACGCATAACGGATAACGCATGACGCATAACGCATAACGCATAACGCATAACTCATAACGCATAACGCATAACGCATAACGCATAACGCATAACGCATAACGCATAACGCATAACGCATAACGCATAACGCATAACGCATAACGCATAACGCATAACGCATAACGCATAACGCATAACGCATAACGCATAACGCTTAACGCATAACGCCTAACGCATAACGCGTAACGCATAATGCATAACGCATAACGCTTAACGCATAGCCCATAACGCATAACGCATAACGCATCGCGCATAACGCATAACGGATAACGCATAACGCATAACGCATAACGCATAACGGATAACGCATAACGCATAACGCATAACGCATAACGCATAACGCATAACGCATAACGCATAACGCATAACGCATAACGCATAACGCATAACGCATAACGCATAACGCATATCGCATAACGCATAACGCTTAACGCATAACGCTTAACGCATAACGCATTACGCATAACGCATAACGCATAACGGATAACGCATGACGCATAACGCATAACGCATAACGCATAACGCATAACGCATAACGCATAACGCATAACGCATAACGCATAACGCATAACGCATAACGCATAACGCATAACGCATAACGCATAACGCATAACGCATAACGCATAACGCATAACGCATAACGCATAACGCATAACGCATAACACATAACGCATAACGCATAACGCATAACGCATAACGCATAACGCTTAACGCATAACGCCTAACGCATAACGCGTAACGCATAATGCATAACGCATAACGCTTAACGCATAGCCCATAACGCATAACGCATAACGCATCGCGCATAACGCATAACGGATAACGCATAACGCATAACGCATAACGCATAACGCATAACGGATAACGCATAACGCATAACGCATAACGAATAACGCATAACGCATAACGCATAACCCATAACGCATAACGCATAACGCATAACGCATAACGCATAACGCATAACGAATAACGCATAACGCATAACGCATAACGCATAACGCATAACGCATAACGCATAACGCATAACGCATAACGCATAACGCATGACGCATAACGCATAACGCATAACGCTTAACGCATAACGCATAACGCATAACGCATAACGCATAACGGATAACGCATGACGCATGACGCATAACGCATAACGCATAACGCTTAACGCATAACGCATAACGCATAACGCATAACGCTTAACGCATAACGCATAACGCATAACGCATAACACATAATGCATAACGCATAACGCTTCACGCATAGCCCATAACGCATAACGCATAACGCATCACGCATAACGCATAACGTATAACGCGTAACGCATAACGCATAACGAATAACGCATAACGCGTAACGCATAACGCATAACGCATAACGCATAACGCATAACGCATAACGCATAACGCATTAACGCATAACGCATAACGCATAACGCTTAACGCATAACGCATAACGGATAACGCATAACGGATAACGCATAACGCATAACGCATAACGCATAACGCATAACGCATAACGCATAACGCATAACGCATAACGCATAACGCATAACGCATAACGCATAACGCATAACGCATAACGCATAACGCATAACGCATAACGCATAACGCATAACGCATAACGCATAACGCATAACGCATAACGCATAACGCATAACGCATAACGCATAACGCATAACGCATAACGCATAACGCATAACGCATAACGCATAACGCATAACGCATAACGCATAACGCATAACGCATAACGCATATCGCATAACGCATAACGCTTAACGCATAACGCTTAACGCATAACGCATTACGCATAACGCATAACGCATAACGGATAACGCATGACGCATAACGCATAACGCATAACGCATAACGCATAACGCATAACGCATAACGCATAACGCATAACGCATAACGCATAACGCATAACGCATAACGCATAACGCATAACGCATAACGCATAACGCATAACGCATAACGCATAACGCATAACGCATAACGCATAACGCATAACGGATAACGCATAACGCATAACGTATAACGCATAACGCATAACGTATAACGCGTAACGCATAACGCATAACGCATAACGCTTAACGCATAGCCCATAACGCATAACGCATAACGCATCGCGCATAACGCATAACGGATAACGCATAACGCATAACGCATAACGCATAACGGATAACGCATAACGCATAACGCATAACGAATAACGCATAACGCATAACGCATAACGCATAACGCATAACGCATAACGCATAACGCATAACGCATAACGCATAACGCATAACGCATAACGCATAACGCATAACGCATAACGCATAACGCATAACGCATAACGCATAACGCATAACGAATAACGCATAACGCGTAACGCATAACGCATAACGCATAACGCATAACGCATAACGGATAACGCATAACGCATAACGAATAACGCATAACGCATAACGCATAACGCATAACGCATAACGCATAACGCATAACGCATAACGCATAACGCATAACGCATAACGCATAACGCATAACGCATAACGCATAACGCATAACGCATAACGCATAACGCATAACGCATAACGCATAACGCATAACGCATAACGCATAACGCATAACGCATAACGCATAACGCATAACGCATAACGCATAACGCATAACGCATAACGCATAACGCATAACGCATAACGCATAACGCATAACGCATAACGCATAACGCATAACGCATAACGCATAACGCATAACGCATAACGCATAACGGATAACGCATAACGCATAACGAATAACGCATAACGCATAACCCATAACGCATAACGCATAACGCATAACGGATAACGCATAACGCATAACGCATAACGAATAACGCATAACGCATAACCCATAACGCATAACGCATAACGCATAACGCATAACGCATAACGCATAACGCATAACGCATAACGCATAACGCATAACGCATAACGCATAACGCGTAACGCATAATGCATAACGCATAACGCTTAACGCATAGCCCATAACGCATAACGCATAACGCATCGCGCATAACGCATAACGGATAACGCATAACGCATAACGCATAACGCATAACGGATAACGCATAACGCATAACGCATAACGAATAACGCATAACGCATAACGCATAACCCATAACGCATAACGCATAACGCATAACGCATAACGGAAAACGCAAGACGCATAACGCATAACGCATAACGCATAACGCATAACGCATAACGCATAACGCATAACGCATAACGCATAACGCATAACGCATAACGCATAACGCATAACGCATATCGCATAACGCATAACGCTTAACGCATAACGCTTAACGCATAACGCATTACGCATAACGCATAACGCATAACGCATAACGCATAACGCATAACGCATAACGCATAACGCATAACGCATAACGCATAACGCATAACGCATAACGCATAACGCATAACGCATAACGCATAACGCATAACGCATAACGCATAACGCATAACGCATAACGCATAACGCATAACGCATGACGCATAACGCATAACGCATAACGCATAACGCATAACGCATAACGCTTAACGCATAACGCATAACGCATGACGCATAACGCATAACGCATAACGCTTAACGCATAACGCATAACGCATAACGCATAACGCTTAACGCATAACGCATAACGCATAACGCATAACACATAATGCATAACGCATAACGCTTCACGCATAGCCCATAACGCATAACGCATAACGCATCACGCATAACGCATAACGTATAACGCGTAACGCATAACGCATAACGAATAACGCATAACGCGTAACGCATAACGCATAACGCATAACGCATAACGCATAACGCATAACGCATTAACGCATAACGCATAACGCATAACACATAATGCATAACGCATAACGCTTCACGCATAGCCCATAACGCATAACGCATAACGCATCACGCATAACGCATAACGTATAACGCGTAACGCATAACGCATAACGAATAACGCATAACGCGTAACGCATAACGCATAACGCATAACGCATAACGCATAACGCATAACGCATTAACGCATAACGCATAACGCATAACGCTTAACGCATAACGCATAACGGATAACGCATAACGGATAACGCATAACGCATAACGCATAACGCATAACGCATAACGCATAACGCATAACGCATAACGCATAACGCATAACGCATAACGCATAACGCATAACGCATAACGCATAACGCATAACGCATAACGCATAACGCATAACGCATAACGCATAACGCATAACGCATAACGCATAACGCTTAACGCATAACGCCTAACGCATAACGCGTAACGCATAATGCATAACGCATAACGCTTAACGCATAGCCCATAACGCATAACGCATAACGCATCGCGCATAACGCATAACGGATAACGCATAACGCATAACGCATAACGCATAACGGATAACGCATAACGCATAACGCATAACGCATAACGCATAACGCATAACGCATAACGCATAACGCATAACGCATAACGCATAACGCATAACGCATAACGCATAACGCATAACGCATAACGCATAACGCATAACGCATAACGCATAACGCATAACGCATAACGCATGACGCATAACGCATAACGCATAACGCTTAACGCATAACGCATAACGCATAACGCATAACGCTTAACGCATAACGCATAACGCATAACGCATAACGCATAACACATAATGCATAACGCATAACGCTTCACGCATAGCCCATAACGCATAACGCATAACGCATCACGCATAACGCATAACGTATAACGCGTAACGCGTAACGCATAACGCATAACGAATAACGCATAACGCGTAACGCATAACGCATAACGCATAACGCATAACGCATAACGCATAACGCATAACGCATTAACGCATAACGCATAACGCATAACGCTTAACGCATAACGCATAACGGATAACGCATAACGGATAACGCATAACGCATAACGCAAAACGCATAACGCATAACGCATAACGCATAACGCATAACGCATAACGCATAACGCATAACGCATAACGCATAACGCATAACGCATAACGCATAACGCATAACGCATAACGCATAACGCATAACGCATAACGCATAACGCATAACGCATAACGCATAACGCATAACGCATAACGCATAACGCATAACGCATAACGCATAACGCATAACGCATAACGCATAACGCATAACGCATAACGCATAACGCATAACGCATAACGCATAACGCATAACGCATAACGCATAACGCATAACGCATAACGCATAACGCATAACGCATAACGCATAACGCATAACGCATAACGCATAACGCATAACGCATAACGCATAACGCATAACGCATAACGCATAACGCATAACGCATAACGCATAACGCATAACGCATAACGCATAACGCATAACGCATAACGCATAACGCATAACGCATAACGCATAACGCATAACGCATAACGCATAACGCATAACGCATAACGCATAACGCATAACGCATAACGCATAACGCATAACGCATAACGCATGACGCATAACGCATAACGCATAACGCTTAACGCATAACGCATAACGCATAACGCATAACGCTTAACGCATAACGCATAACGCATAACGCATAACACATAATGCATAACGCATAACGCTTCACGCATAGCCCATAACGCATAACGCATAACGCATCACGCATAACGCATAACGTATAACGCGTAACGCATAACGCATAACGAATAACGCATAACGCGTAACGCATAACGCATAACGCATAACGCATAACGCATAACGCATAACGCATTAACGCATAACGCATAACGCATAACGCTTAACGCATAACGCATAACGGATAACGCATAACGGATAACGCATAACGCATAACGCATAACGCATAACGCATAACGCATAACGCATAACGCATAACGCATAACGCATAACGCATAACGCATAACGCATAACGCATAACGCATAACGCATAACGCATAACGCATAACGCATAACGCATAACGCATAACGCATAACGCATAACGCATAACGCATAACGCATAACGCATAACGCATAACGCATAACGCATAACGCATAACGCATAACGCATAACGCATAACGCATATCGCATAACGCATAACGCTTAACGCATAACGCATAACGCCTAACGCATAACGCGTAACGCATAATGCATAACGCATAACGCTTAACGCATAGCCCATAACGCATAACGCATAACGCATCGCGCATAACGCATAACGGATAACGCATAACGCATAACGCATAACGCATAACGGATAACGCATAACGCATAACGCATAACGAATAACGCATAACGCATAACGCATAACCCATAACGCATAACGCATAACGCATAACGCATAACGGAAAACGCAAGACGCATAACGCATAACGCATAACGCATAACGCATAACGCATAACGAATAACGCATAACGCATAACGCATAACCCATAACGCATAACGCATAACGCATAACGCATAACGCATAACGGAAAACGCAAGACGCATAACGCATAACGCATAACGCATAACGCATAACGCATAACGCATAACGCATAACGCATAACGCATAACGCATAACGCATAACGCATAATGCATAACGCATAACGCATAACGCATAACTCATAACTCATAACGCATAACGCATAACGCATAACGCATAACGCATAACGCATAACGCATAACGCATAACGCATAACGCATAACGCATAACGCATAACGCATAACGCATAACGCATAACGCATAACGCATAACGCTTAACGCATAACGCCTAACGCATAACGCGTAACGCATAATGCATAACGCATAACGCTTAACGCATAGCCCATAACGCATAACGCATAACGCATCGCGCATAACGCATAACGGATAACTCATAACGCATAACGCATAACGCATAACGGATAACGCATAACGCATAACGCATAACGAATAACGCATAACGCATAACGCATAACCCATAACGCATAACGCATAACGCATAACGCATAACGCATAACGGAAAACGCAAGACGCATAACGCATAACGCATAACGCATAACGCATAACGCATAACGCATAACGAATAACGCATAACGCATAACGCATAACCCATAACGCATAACGCATAACGCATAACGCATAACGGAAAACGCAAGACGCATAACGCATAACGCATAACGCATAACGCATAACGCATAACGCATAACGCATAACGCATAACGCATAACGCATAACGCATAACGCATAACGCATAACGCATAACGCATAACGCATAACGCATAACGCATAACGCATAACGCATAACGCATAACGCATAACGCATAACGCATAACGCATAACGCATAACGCATAACGCATAACGCATAACGCATAACGCATAACGCATAACGCATAACGCATAACGCATAACGCATAACGCATAACGCATAACGCATAACGCATAACGCATAACGCATAACGCATAACGCATAACGCATAACGCATAACGCATAACGCATAACGCATAACGCATAACGCATAACGCATAACGCATAACGCATAACGCATAACGCATAACGCATAACGCATAACGCATAACGCATAACGCATAACGCATAACGCATAACGCATAACGCATAACGCATAACGCATAACGCATAACGCATAACGCATAACGCATAACGCATAACGCATAACGCATAACGCATAACGCATAACGCATAACGCATAACGCATAACGCATAACGCATAACGCATAACGCATAACGCATAACGCATAACGCATAACGCATAACGCATAACGCATAACGCATAACGCATAACGCATAACGCATAACGCATAACGCATAACGCATAACGCATAACGCATAACGCATAACGCATAACGCATAACGCATAACGCATAACGCATAACGCATAACGCATAACGCATATCGCATAACGCATAACGCTTAACGCATAACGCTTAACGCATAACGCATAACGCATAACGCATAACGCATAACGGATAACGCATGACGCATAACGCATAACGCATAACGCATAACGCATAACGCATAACGCATAACGCATAACGCATAACGCATAACGCATAACGCATAACGCATAACGCATAACGCATAACGCATAACGCATAACGCATAACGCATAACGCATAACGCATAACGCATAACGCATAACGCTTAACGCATAACGCATAACGGATAACGCATAACGGATAACGCATAACGCATAACGCATAACGCATAACGCATAACGCATAACGCATAACGCATAACGCATAACGCATAACGCATAACGCATAACGCATAACGCATAACGCATAACGCATAACGCATAACGCATAACGCATAACGCATAACGCATAACGCATAACGCATAACGCATAACGCATAACGCATAACGCATAACGCATAACGCATAACGCATAACGCATAACGCATAACGCATAACGCATAACGCATAACGCATATCGCATAACGCATAACGCTTAACGCATAACGCTTAACGCATAACGCTTAACGCATAACGCATAACGCATAACGCATAACGCATAACGGATAACGCATGACGCATAACGCATAACGCATAACGCATAACGCATAACGCATAACGCATAACGCATAACGCATAACGCATAACGCATAACGCATAACGCATAACGCATAACGCATAACGCATAACGCATAACGCATAACGCATAACGCATAACGCATAACGCATAACGCATAACGCATAACGCATAACGCATAACGCATAACGCTTAACGCATAACGCCTAACGCATAACGCGTAACGCATAATGCATAACGCATAACGCTTAACGCATAGCCCATAACGCATAACGCATAACGCATCGCGCATAACGCATAACGGATAACGCATAACGCATAACGCATAACGCATAACGGATAACGCATAACGCATAACGCATAACGCATAACGCATAACGCATAACGCATAACGCATAACGCATAACGCATAACGCATAACGCATAACGCATAACGCATAACGCTTAACGCATAACGCCTAACGCATAACGCGTAACGCATAATGCATAACGCATAACGCTTAACGCATAGCCCATAACGCATAACGCATAACGCATCGCGCATAACGCATAACGGATAACGCATAACGCATAACGCATAACGCATAACGGATAACGCATAACGCATAACGCATAACGCATAACGCATAACGCATAACGCATAACGCATAACGCATAACGCATAACGCATAACGCATAACGCATAACGCATAACGCATAACGCATAACGCATAACGCATGACGCATAACGCATAACGCATAACGCTTAACGCATAACGCATAACGCATAACGCATAACGCTTAACGCATAACGCATAACGCATAACGCATAACACATAATGCATAACGCATAACGCTTCACGCATAGCCCATAACGCATAACGCATAACGCATCACGCATAACGCATAACGTATAACGCGTAACGCATAACGCATAACGAATAACGCATAACGCGTAACGCATAACGCATAACGCATAACGCATAACGCATAACGCATAACGCATTAACGCATAACGCATAACGCATAACGCTTAACGCATAACGCATAACGGATAACGCATAACGGATAACGCATAACGCATAACGCATAACGCATAACGCATAACGCATAACGCATAACGCATAACGCATAACGCATAACGCATAACGCATAACGCATAACGCATAACGCATAACGCATAACGCATAACGCATAACGCATAACGCATAACGCATAACGCATAACGCATAACGCATAACGCATAACGCATAACGCATAACGCATAACGCATAACGCATAACGCATAACGCATAACGCATAACGCATAACGCATAACGCATAACGCATATCGCATAACGCATAACGCTTAACGCATAACGCTTAACGCATAACGCATAACGCATAACGCATAACGCATAACGGATAACGCATGACGCATAACGCATAACGCATAACGCATAACTCATAACGCATAACGCATAACGCATAACGCATAACGCATAACGCATAACGCATAACGCATAACGCATAACGCATAACGCATAACGCATAACGCATAACGCATAACGCATAACGCATAACGCATAACGCATAACGCTTAACGCATAACGCCTAACGCATAACGCGTAACGCATAATGCATAACGCATAACGCTTAACGCATAGCCCATAACGCATAACGCATAACGCATCGCGCATAACGCATAACGGATAACGCATAACGCATAACGCATAACGCATAACGGATAACGCATAACGCATAACGCATAACGCATAACGCATAACGCATAACGCATAACGCATAACGCATAACGCATAACGCATAACGCATAACGCATAACGCATATCGCATAACGCATAACGCTTAACGCATAACGCTTAACGCATAACGCATTACGCATAACGCATAACGCATAACGGATAACGCATGACGCATAACGCATAACGCATAACGCATAACGCATAACGCATAACGCATAACGCATAACGCATAACGCATAACGCATAACGCATAACGCATAACGCATAACGCATAACGCATAACGCATAACGCATAACGCATAACGCATAACGCATAACGCATAACGCATAACGCATAACGCATAACACATAACGCATAACGCATAACGCATAACGCATAACGCATAACGCTTAACGCATAACGCCTAACGCATAACGCGTAACGCATAATGCATAACGCATAACGCTTAACGCATAGCCCATAACGCATAACGCATAACGCATCGCGCATAACGCATAACGGATAACGCATAACGCATAACGCATAACGCATAACGCATAACGGATAACGCATAACGCATAACGCATAACGAATAACGCATAACGCATAACGCATAACCCATAACGCATAACGCATAACGCATAACGCATAACGCATAACGAATAACGCATAACGCATAACGCATAACGCATAACGCATAACGCATAACGCATAACGCATAACGCATAACGCATAACGCATGACGCATAACGCATAACGCATAACGCTTAACGCATAACGCATAACGCATAACGCATAACGGATAACGCATGACGCATGACGCATAACGCATAACGCATAACGCTTAACGCATAACGCATAACGCATAACGCATAACGCTTAACGCATAACGCATAACGCATAACGCATAACACATAATGCATAACGCATAACGCTTCACGCATAGCCCATAACGCATAACGCATAACGCATCACGCATAACGCATAACGTATAACGCGTAACGCATAACGCATAACGAATAACGCATAACGCGTAACGCATAACGCATAACGCATAACGCATAACGCATAACGCATAACGCATAACGCATTAACGCATAACGCATAACGCATAACGCTTAACGCATAACGCATAACGGATAACGCATAACGGATAACGCATAACGCATAACGCATAACGCATAACGCATAACGCATAACGCATAACGCATAACGCATAACGCATAACGCATAACGCATAACGCATAACGCATAACGCATAACGCATAACGCATAACGCATAACGCATAACGCATAACGCATAACGCATAACGCATAACGCATAACGCATAACGCATAACGCATAACGCATAACGCATAACGCATAACGCATAACGCATAACGCATAACGCATAACGCATAACGCATAACGCATAACGCATAACGCATAACGCATAACGCATAACGCATATCGCATAACGCATAACGCTTAACGCATAACGCTTAACGCATAACGCATTACGCATAACGCATAACGCATAACGGATAACGCATGACGCATAACGCATAACGCATAACGCATAACGCATAACGCATAACGCATAACGCATAACGCATAACGCATAACGCATAACGCATAACGCATAACGCATAACGCATAACGCATAACGCATAACGCATAACGCATAACGCATAACGCATAACGCATAACGCATAACGCATAACGGATAACGCATAACGCATAACGTATAACGCATAACGCATAACGTATAACGCGTAACGCATAACGCATAACGCATAACGCTTAACGCATAGCCCATAACGCATAACGCATAACGCATCGCGCATAACGCATAACGGATAACGCATAACGCATAACGCATAACGCATAACGGATAACGCATAACGCATAACGCATAACGAATAACGCATAACGCATAACGCATAACGCATAACGCATAACGCATAACGCATAACGCATAACGCATAACGCATAACGCATAACGCATAACGCATAACGCATAACGCATAACGCATAACGCATAACGCATAACGCATAACGCATAACGCATAACGAATAACGCATAACGCGTAACGCATAACGCATAACGCATAACGCATAACGCATAACGGATAACGCATAACGCATAACGAATAACGCATAACGCATAACGCATAACGCATAACGCATAACGCATAACGCATAACGCATAACGCATAACGCATAACGCATAACGCATAACGCATAACGCATAACGCATAACGCATAACGCATAACGCATAACGCATAACGCATAACGCATAACGCATAACGCATAACGCATAACGCATAACGCATAACGCATAACGCATAACGCATAACGCATAACGCATAACGCATAACGCATAACGCATAACGCATAACGCATAACGCATAACGCATAACGCATAACGCATAACGCATAACGCATAACGCATAACGCATAACGGATAACGCATAACGCATAACGAATAACGCATAACGCATAACCCATAACGCATAACGCATAACGCATAACGGATAACGCATAACGCATAACGCATAACGAATAACGCATAACGCATAACCCATAACGCATAACGCATAACGCATAACGCATAACGCATAACGCATAACGCATAACGCATAACGCATAACGCATAACGCATAACGCATAACGCGTAACGCATAATGCATAACGCATAACGCTTAACGCATAGCCCATAACGCATAACGCATAACGCATCGCGCATAACGCATAACGGATAACGCATAACGCATAACGCATAACGCATAACGGATAACGCATAACGCATAACGCATAACGAATAACGCATAACGCATAACGCATAACCCATAACGCATAACGCATAACGCATAACGCATAACGGAAAACGCAAGACGCATAACGCATAACGCATAACGCATAACGCATAACGCATAACGCATAACGCATAACGCATAACGCATAACGCATAACGCATAACGCATAACGCATAACGCATATCGCATAACGCATAACGCTTAACGCATAACGCTTAACGCATAACGCATTACGCATAACGCATAACGCATAACGCATAACGCATAACGCATAACGCATAACGCATAACGCATAACGCATAACGCATAACGCATAACGCATAACGCATAACGCATAACGCATAACGCATAACGCATAACGGATAACGCAAGACGCATAACGCATAACGCATAACGCATAACGCATAACGCATAACGCATAACGCATAACGCATAACGCATAACGCATAACGCATAACGCATAACGCATAACGCATAACGCATAACGCATAACGCATAACGCATAACGCATAACGCATAACGCATAACGCATAACGCATAACGCATAACGCATAACGCATAACGCATAACGCGTAACGCATAATGCATAACGCATAACGCTTAACGCATAGCCCATAACGCATAACGCATAACGCATCGCGCATAACGCATAACGGATAACGCATAACGCATAACGCATAACGCATAACGGATAACGCATAACGCATAACGCATAACGAATAACGCATAACGCATAACGCATAACCCATAACGCATAACGCATAACGCATAACGCATAACGGAAAACGCAAGACGCATAACGCATAACGCATAACGCATAACGCATAACGCATAACGCATAACGCATAACGAATAACGCATAACGCATAACGCATAACCCATAACGCATAACGCATAACGCATAACGGAAAACGCAAGACGCATAACGCATAACGCATAACGCATAACGCATAACGCATAACGCATAACGCATAACGCATAACGCATAACGCATAACGCATAACGCATAACGCATAACGCATAACGCATAACGCATATCGCATAACGCATAACGCTTAACGCATAACGCTTAACGCATAACGCATTACGCATAACGCATAACGCATAACGCATAACGCATAACGCATAACGCATAACGCATAACGCATAACGCATAACGCATAACGCATAACGCATAACGCATAACGCATAACGCATAACGCATAACGCATAACGCATAACGCATAACGCATAACGCATAACGCATAACGCATAACGCATAACGCATAACGCATAACGCATAACGCATAACGCATAACGCATAACGCATAACGCATAACGCATAACGCATAACGCATAACGCATAACGCATAACGCATAACGCATAACGCATAACGCATAACGCATAACGCATAACGCATAACGCATAACGCATAACGCATAACGCATAACGAATAACGCATAACGCGTAACGCATAACGCATAACGCATAACGCATAACGCATAACGCATAACGCATTAACGCATAACGCATAACGCATAACGCTTAACGCATAACGCATAACGGATAACGCATAACGGATAACGCATAACGCATAACGCATAACGCATAACGCATAACGCATAACGCATAACGCATAACGCATAACGCATAACGCATAACGCATAACGCATAACGCATAACGCATAACGCATAACGCATAACGCATAACGCATAACGCATAACGCATAACGCATAACGCATAACGCATAACGCATAACGCATAACGCATAACGCATAACGCATAACGCATAACGCATAACGCATAACGCATAACGCATAACGCATAACGCATAACGCATAACGCATAACGCATAACGCATAACGCATAACGCATAACGCATAACGCATAACGCATATCGCATAACGCATAACGCTTAACGCATAACGCTTAACGCATAACGCATTACGCATAACGCATAACGCATAACGGATAACGCATGACGCATAACGCATAACGCATAACGCATAACGCATAACGCATAACGCATAACGCATAACGCATAACGCATAACGCATAACGCATAACGCATAACGCATAACGCATAACGCATAACGCATAACGCATAACGCATAACGCATAACGCATAACGCATAACGCATAACGCATAACGCATAACGCATAACGCATAACGCATAACGCATAACGCTTAACGCATAACGCCTAACAAATAACGCGTAACGCATAATGCATAACGCATAACGCTTAACGCATAGCCCATAACGCATAACGCATAACGCATCGCGCATAACGCATAACGGATAACGCATAACGCATAACGCATAACGCATAACGGATAACGCATAACGCATAACGCATAACGAATAACGCATAACGCATAACGCATAACGCATAACGCATAACGCATAACGCATAACGCATAACGCATAACGCATAACGCATAACGCATAACGCATAACGCATATCGCATAACGCATAACGCTTAACGCATAACGCTTAACGCATAACGCATTACGCATAACGCATAACGCATAACGCATAACGCATAACGCATAACGCATAACGCATAACGCATAACGCATAACGCATAACGCATAACGCATAACGCATAACGCATAACGCATAACGCATAACGCATAACGCATAACGCATAACGCATAACGCATAACGCATAACGCATAACGCATAACGCATAACGCATAACGC
Source organism: Lasioglossum baleicum (assembly GCF_051020765.1). NCBI lineage: Eukaryota > Metazoa > Arthropoda > Insecta > Hymenoptera > Halictidae > Lasioglossum > Lasioglossum baleicum. Next base: position 84,268 of record NW_027469223.1, read on the forward strand.
ATAACGCATAACGCATAACGCATAACGCATAACGCATAACGCATAACGCATAACGCATAACGCATAACGCATAACGCATAACGCATAACGCATAACGCATAACGCATAACGCATAACGCATAACGCATAACGCATAACGCATAACGCATAACGCATAACGCATAACGCATAACGCATAACGCATAACGCATAACGCATAACGCATAACGCATAACGCATAACGCATAACGCATAACGCATAACGCATAACGCATAACGCATAACGCATAACGCATAACGCATAACGCATAACGCATAACGCATAACGCATAACGCATAACGCATAACGCATAACGCATAACGCATAACGCATATTGCATAACGCATAACGCTTAACGCATAACGCTTAACGCATAACGCATTACGCATAACGCATAACGCATAACGGATAACGCATGACGCATAACGCATAACGCATAACGCATAACGCATAACGCATAACGCATAACGCATAACGCATAACGCTTAACGCATAACGCCTAACGCATAACGCGTAACGCATAATGCATAACGCATAACGCTTAACGCATAGCCCATAACGCATAACGCATAACGCATCGCGCATAACGCATAACGGATAACGCATAACGCATAACGCATAACGCATAACGGAAAACGCATAACGCATAACGCATAACGAATAACGCATAACGCATAACGCATAACCCATAACGCATAACGCATAACGCATAACGCATAACGCATAACGGAAAACGCAAGACGCATAACGCATAACGCACAACGCATAACGCATAACGCATAACGCATAACGAATAACGCATAACGCATAACGCATAACCCATAACGCATAACGCATAACGCATAACGGAAAACGCAAGACGCATAACGCATAACGCATAACGCATAACGCATAACGCATAACGCATAACGCATAACGCATAACGCATAACGCATAACGCATAACGCATAACGCATAACGCATAACGCATAACGCATAACGCATAACGCATAACGCATAACGCATAACGCATAACGCATAACGCATAACGCATAACGCATAACGCATAACGCATAACGCATAACGCATATCGCATAACGCATAACGCTTAACGCATAACGCTTAACGCATAACGCATTACGCATAACGCATAACGCATAACGGATAACGCATAACGCATAACGCATGACGCATAACGCATAACGCATAACGCATAACGCATAACGCATAACGGATAACGCATAACGCATAACGCATAACGCATAACGCATAACGCATAACGCATAACGCATAACGCATAACGCATAACGCATAACGCATAACGCATAACGCATAACGCATAACGCATAACGCATAACGCATAACGCATAACGCATAACGCATAACGCATAACGCATAACGCATAACGCATAACGCATAACGCATAACGCATAACGCATAACGCATAACGCATAACGCATAACGCATAACGCATAACGCATAACGCATAACGCATAACGCATAACGCATAACGCATAACGCATAACGCATAACGCATGACGCATAACGCATAACGCATAACGCATAACGCATAACGGATAACGCATAACGCATAACGCATAACGCATAACGCATAACGCATAACGCATAACGCATAACGCATAACGCATAACGCATAACGCATAACGCATAACGCATAACGCATACCGCATAACGCATAACGCATAACGCATAACGCATAACGCATGACGCATAACGCATAACGCATAACGCATAACGCATAACGGATAACGCATAACGCATAACGCATAACGGATAACGCATAACGCATAACGAATAACGCATAACGCATAACGCATAACGCATAACGCATAACGCATAACGCATAACGCATAACGCATAACGCATAACGCATAACGCATAACGCATAACGCATAACGCATAACGCATAACGCATAACGCATAACGCATAACGCATAACGCATAACGCATAACGCATAACGCATAACGCATAACGCATAACGCATAACGCATAACGCATAACGCATAACGCATAACGCATAACGCATAACGCATAACGCATAACGCATAACGCATAACGCATAACGCATAACGCATAACGCATAACGCATAACGGATAACGCATAACGCATAACGAATAACGCATAACGCATAACCCATAACGCATAACGCATAACGCATAACGGATAACGCATAACGCATAACGCATAACGAATAACGCATAACGCATAACCCATAACGCATAACGCATAACGCATAACGCATAACGCATAACGCATAACGCATAACGCATAACGCATAACGCATAACGCATAACGCATAACGCATAACGCATAACGCATAACGCATAACGCATAACGCATAACGCATAACGCATAACGCATAACGCATAACGCATAACGCATAACGCATAACGCATAACGCATAACGCATAACGCATAACGCATAACGCATAACGCATAACGCATAACGCATAACGCATAACGCATAACGCATAACGCATAACGCATAACGCATAACGCATAACGCATAACGCATAACGCATATCGCATAACGCATAACGCTTAACGCATAACGCTTAACGCATAACGCATTACGCATAACGCATAACGCATAACGGATAACGCATGACGCATAACGCATAACGCATAACGCATAACGCATAACGCATAACGCATAACGCATAACGCATAACGCATAACGCATAACGCATAACGCATAACGCATAACGCATAACGCATAACGCATAACGCATAACGCATAACGCATAACGCATAACGCATAACGCATAACGCATAACGCATAACGCATAACGCATCGCGCATAACGCATAACGGATAACGCATAACGCATAACGCATAACGGATAACGCATAACGCATAACGCATAACGCATAACGCATAACGCATAACGCATAACGCATAACGCATAACGCATAACGCATAACGCATAACGCATAACGCATAACGCATAACGCATAACGCATAACGCATAACGCATAACGCATAACGCATAACGCATAACGCATAACGCATAACGCATAACGCATGACGCATAACGCATAACGCATGACGCATAACGCATAACGCATAACGCATAACGCATAACGCATAACGCATAACGCATAACGCATAACGCATAACGCATAACGCATAACGCATAACGCATAACGCATAACGCATAACGCATAACGCATAACGCATAACGCATAACGCATAACGCATAACGCATAACGCATAACGCAAAACACATAACGCATAACGTTCAATGAAAAAGTCATAACGCATAACGGATAACGCATAACGCATAACGCATAACGCATAACGCATAACGCATAACGCATAACGCATAACGCATAACGCATAACGCATAACGCATAACGCATAACGCATAACGCATAACGCATAACGCATAACGCATAACGCATAACGCATAACGCATAACGCATAACGCATAACGCATAACGCATAACGCATAACGCATAACGCATAACGCTTAACGCATAACGCATAACGCATAACGCATAACGCATAATGCATAACGCATAACGCTTAACGCATAGCCCATAACGCATAACGCATAACGCATCACGCATAATGCATAACGCATAACGCTTAACGCATAGCCCATAACGCATAACGCATAACGCATCACGCATAACGCATAACGTATAACGCGTAACGCATAACGCATAACGAATAACGCATAACGCTTAACGCCTAACGCATAACGGATAACGCATAACGCATAACGTATAACGCATAACGCATAACGTATAACGCGTAACGCATAACGCATAACGCATAACACATATCGCATAACGCATAACGCATAACGCATAACGCATAACGCATAACGCATAACGCATAACGCATAACGCATAACGCATAACGCATAACGCATAACGCATAACGCATAACGCATAACGCATAACGCATAACGCATAACGCATAACGCATAACGCATAACGCATAACGCATAACGCATAACGCATAACGCATAACGCATAACGCATAACGCATAACGCATAACGCATGACGCATAACGCATAACGCATGACGCATAACGCATAACGCATAACGCATAACGCATAACGCATAACGTTCAATGAAAAAGTCATAACGCATAACGCATAACGCATAACGCATAACGCATAACGCATAACGCATAACGCATAACGCATAACGCTTAACGCATAACGCATAACGCATAACGCATAACGCATAATGCATAACGCATAACGCTTAACGCATAGCCCATAACGCATAACGCATAACGCATCACGCATAACGCATAACGTATAACGCGTAACGCATAACGCATAACGAATAACGCATAACGCTTAACGCCTAACGCATAACGGATAACGCATAACGCATAACGTATAACGCATAACGCATAACGTATAACGCGTAACGCATAACGTATAACGAATAACGCATAACGCTTAACGCCTAACGCATAACGGATAACTCATAACGCATAACGTATAACGCATAACGCATAATGTATAACGCGTAACGCATAACGCATAACACATATCGCATAACGCATAACGCATAACGCATAACGCATAACACATAACGCATAACGCATAACGCATAACGCATAACGCATAACGCATAACGCATAACGCATAACGCATAACGCATAACGCATAACGCATAACGCATAACGCATAACGCATAACGCATAACGCATAACGCATAACGCATAACGCATAACGCATAACGCATAACGCATAACGCATAACGCATAACGCATAACGCATAACGCATAACGCATAACGCATGACGCATAACGCATAACGCATGACGCATAACGCATAACGCATAACGCATAACGCATAACGCATAACGTTCAATGAAAAAGTCATAACGCATAACGCATAACGCATAACGCATAACGCATAACGCATAACGCATAACGCATAACGCATAACGCATAACGCATAACGCATAACGCATAACGCTTAACGCATAACGCATAACGCATAACGCATAACGCATAATGCATAACGCATAACGCTTAACGCATAGCCCATAACGCATAACGCATAACGCATCACGCATAACGCATAACGTATAACGCGTAACGCATAACGCATAACGAATAACGCATAACGCTTAACGCCTAACGCATAACGGATAACGCATAACGCATAACGTATAACGCATAACGCATAACGTATAACGCGTAACGCATAACGTATAACGAATAACGCATAACGCTTAACGCCTAACGCATAACGGATAACGCATAACGCATAACGCATAACGTATAACGCATAACGCATAATGTATAACGCGTAACGCATAACGCATAACACATATCGCATAACGCATAACGCATAACGCATAACGCTTAACGCATAGCCCATAACGCATAACGCATAACGCATAACGCATAAGGCATAACGCATAATGCATAACGCATAACGCTTAACGCATAGCCCATAACGCATAACGCATAACGCATAACGCATAACGCATAACGCATAACGCATAACGCATAACGCATAACGCATAACGCATAACGCATAACGCATAACGCATAACGCATAACGCATAACGCATAACGCATAACGCATAACGCATAACGCATAACGCATAACGCATAACGCATAACGCATAACGCATAACGCATAACGCATAACGCATAACGCATAACGCATAACGCATAACGCATAACGCATAACGCATAACGCATAACGCATAACGCATAACGCATAACGCATAACGCATAACGCATAACGCATAACGCATAACGCATAACGCATAACGCATAACGCATAACGCATAACGCATAACGCATAACGCATAACGCATAACGCATAACGCATAACGCATAACGCATGACGCATAACGCATGACGCATGACGCATAACGCATAACGCATAACGCATAACGCATAACGCATAACGCATAACGCATAACGCATAACGCATAACGCATAACGCATAACGCATAACGCATAACGCATAACGCATAACGCATAACGCATAACGCATAACGCATAACGCATAACGCATAACGCATAACGCATAACGCATAACGCATAACGCATAACGCATAACGCATAACGCATGACGCATAACGCATAACGCATAACGCATAACGCATAACGCATAACGCATAACGCATAACGCATAACGGATAACGCATAACGCATAACGCATAACGGATAACGCATAACGCATAACGAATAACGCATAACGCATAACGCATAACGCATAACGCATAACGCATAACGCATAACGCATAACGCATAACGCATAACGCATAACGCATAACGCATAACGCATAACGCATAACGCATAACGCATAACGCATAACGCATAACGCATAACGCATAACGCATAATGCATAACGCATAACGCTTAACGCATAGCCCATAACGCATAACGCATAACGCATAAGGCATAACGCATAATGCATAACGCATAACGCTTAACGCATAGCCCATAACGCATAACGCATAACGCATAACGCATAACGCATAACGCATAACGCATAACGCATAACGCATAACGCATAACGCATAACGCATAACGCATAACGCATAACGCATAACGCATAACGCATAACGCATAACGCATAACGCATAACGCATAACGCATAACGCATAACGCATAACGCATAACGCATAACGCATAACGCATAACGCATAACGCATAACGCATAACGCATAACGCATAACGCATAACGCATAACGCATAACGCATAACGCATAACGCATAACGCATAACGCATAACGCATAACGCATAACGCATAACGCATAACGCATAACACATAACGCATAACGCATAACGCTTAACGCATAACGCATAACGCATAACGCATAACGCTTAACGCATAACGCATAACGCATAACGCATAATGCATAACGCATAACGCTTAACGCATAGCCCATAACGCATAACGCATAACGCATAACGCATAACGCATAACGCATAACGCATAACGCATAACGCATAACGCATAACGCATAACGCATAACGCATAACGCATAACGCATAACGCATAACGCATAACGCATAACGCATAACGCATAACGCATAACGCATAACGCATAACGCATAACGCATAACGCATAACGCATAACGCATAACGCATAACGCATAACGCATAACGCATAACGCATAACGCATAACGCATAACGCATAACGCATAACGCATAACGCATAACGCATAACGCATAACGCATAACGCATAACGCATAACGCATAACGCATAACGCATAACGCATAACGCATAACGCATAACGCATAACGCATAACGCATAACGCATAACGCATAACGCATAACGCATAACGCATAACGCATAACGCATAACGCATAACGCATAACGCATAACGCATAACGCATAACGCATAACGCATAACGCATAACGCATAACGCATAACGCATAACGCATAACGCATAACGCATAACGCATAACGCATAACGCATAACGCATAACGCATAACGCATAACGCATAACGCATAACGCATAACGCATAACGCATAACGCATAACGCATAACGCATAACGCATAACGCATAACGCATAACGCATAACGCATAACGCATAACGCATAACGCATAACGCATAACGCATAACGCATAACGCATAACGCATAACGCATAACGCATAACGCATAACGCATAACGCATAACGCATAACGCATAACGCATAACGCATAACGCATAACGCATAACGCATAACGCATAACGCATAACGCATAACGCATAACGCATAACGCATAACGCATAACGCATAACGCATAACGCATAACGCATAACGCATAACGCATAACGCATAACGCATAACGCATAACGCATAACGCATAACGCATAACGCATAACGCATAACGCATAACGCATAACGCATAACGCATAACGCATAACGCATGACGCATAACGCATAACGCATAACGCATAACGCATAACGCATAACGCATAACGCATAACGCATAACGCATAACGCATAACGCATAACGCATAACGCATAACGCATAACGCATAACGCATAACGCATAACGCATAACGCATAACGCATAACGCATAACGCATAACGCATAACGCATAACGCATAACACATAACGCATAACGTTCAATGAAAAAGTCATAACGCATAAAGCATAACGCATAACGCATAACGCATAACGCATAACGCATAACGCATAACGCATAACGCATAACGCATAACGCATAATGCATAACGCATAACGCTTAACGCATAGCCCATAACGCATAACGCATAACGCATCACGCATAACGCATAACGTATAACGCGTAACGCATAACGCATAACGAATAACGCATAACGCTTAACGCCTAACGCATAACGGATAACGCATAACGCATAACGTATAACGCATAACGCATAACGTATAACGCGTAACGCATAACGAATAACGCATAACGCTTAACGCCTAACGCATAACGGATAACGCATAACGCATAACGTATAACGCATAACGCATAATGTATAACGCGTAACGCATAACGCATAACGCATAACACATATCGCATAACCCATAACGCATAGCGCATAACGCATAACGCATAACGCATAACGCATAACGCATAACGCATAACGCATAACGCATAACGCATAACGCATAACGCATAACGCATAACGCATAACGCATAACGCATAACGCATAACGCATAACGCATAACGCATAACGCATAACGCATAACGCATAACGCATAACGCATAACGCATAACGCATAACGCATAACGCATAACGCATAACGCATAACGCATAACGCATAACGCATAACGCATAACGCATAACGCATAACGCATATCGCATAACGCATATCGCATAACGCATAACCCATAACGCTTAACGCATAACGCATAACGCATAACGCATAACGCATAACGGATAACGCATAACGCATAACGCATAACGCATAACGCATAACGCATAACGCATAACACATAACGCATAACGCATAACGCTTAACGCATAACGCATAACGCATAACGCATAACGCATAACGCATAACGCATAACGCATAACGCATAACGCATAACGCTTAACGCATAGCCCATAACGCATAACGCATAACGCATAACGCATAACGCATAACGCATAACGCATAACGCATAACGCATAACGCATAACGCATAACGCATAACGCATAACGCATAACGCATAACGCATAACGCATAACGCATAACGCATAACGCATAACGCATAACGCATAACGCATAACGCATAACGCATAACGCATAACGCATAACGCATAACGCATAACGCATAACGCATAACGCATAACGCATAACGCATAACGCATAACGCATAACGCATAACGCATAACGCATAACGCATAACGCATAACGCATAACGCATAACGCATAACGCATAACGCATAACGCATAACGCATAACGCATAACGCATAACGCATAACGCATAACGCATAACGCATAACGCATAACGCATAACGCATAACGCATAACGCATAACGCATAACGCATAACGCATAACGCATAACGCATAACGCATAACGCATAACGCATAACGCATAACGCATAACGCATAACGCATAACGCATAACGCATAACGCATAACGCATAACGCATAACGCATAACGCATAACGCATAACGCATAACGCATAACGCTTAACGCATAACGCATAACGCATAACGCATAACGCATAATGCATAACGCATAACGCTTAACGCATAGCCCATAACGCATAACGCATAACGCATCACGCATAACGCATAACGTATAACGCGTAACGCATAACGCATAACGAATAACGCATAACGCTTAACGCCTAACGCATAACGGATAACGCATAACGCATAACGTATAACGCATAACGCATAACGTATAACGCGTAACGCATAACGCATAACACATAACACATATCGCATAACGCATAACGCATAACGCTTAACGCATAGCCCATAACGCATAACGCATCACGCATAACGCATAACGCATAACGCATAACGCGTAACGCATAACGCATAACGAATAACGCATAACGCGTAACGCATAACGCATAACGCATAACGCATAACGCATAACGCATAACGCATAACGCATAACGCATAACGCATAACGCATAACGCATAACGCATAACGCATAACGCATAACGCATAACGCATAACGCATAACGCATAACGCATAACGCATAACGCATATCGCATAACACATATCGCATAACGCATAACCCATAACGCTTAACGCATAACGCATAACGCATAACGCATAACGCATAACGGATAACGCATAACGCATAACGCATAACGCATAACGCATAACGCATAACACATAACGCATAACGCATAACGCTTAACGCATAACGCATAACGCATAACGCATAACGCATAATGCATAACGCATAACGCTTAACGCATAGCCCATAACGCATAACGCATAACGCATAACGCATAACGCATAACGCATAACGCATAACGCATAACGCATAACGCATAACGCATAACGCATAACGCATAACGCATAACGCATAACGCATAACGCATAACGCATAACGCATAACGCATAACGCATAACGCATAACGCATAACGCATAACGCATAACGCATAACGCATAACGCATAACGCATAACGCATAACGCATAACGCATAACGCATAACGCATAACGCATAACGCATAACGCATAACGCATAACGCATAACGCATAACGCATAACGCATAACGCATAACGCATAACGCATAACGCATAACGCATAACGCATAACGCATAACGCATAACGCATAACGCATAACGCATAACGCATAACGCATAACGCATAACGCATAACGCATAAAGCATAACGCATAACGCATAACGCATAACGCATGACGCATAACGCATAACGCATGACGCATAACGCATAACGCATTACGCATAACGCATAACGCATAACGCATAACGCATAACGCATAACGCATAACGCATAACGCATAACGCATAACGCATAACGCATAACGCATAACGCATAACGCATAACGCATAACGCATAACGCATAACGCATAACGCATAACGCATAACGCATAACGCATAACGCATAACGCATAACGCATAACGCATAACGCATAACGCATAACGCATAACGCATAACGCATAACGCATAACGCATAACGCATAACGCATAACGCATAACGCATAACGCATAACGCATAACGCATAACGCATAACGCATAACGCATAACGCTTAACGCTTAACGCATAACGCATAACGCATAACGCATAACGCATAATGCATAACGCATAACGCTTAACGCATAGCCCATAACGCATAACGCATAACGCATCACGCATAACGCATAACGTATAACGCGTAACGCATAACGCATAACGAATAACGCATAACGCTTAACGCCTAACGCATAACGGATAACGCACAACGCATAACGTATAACGTATAACGCATAACGCATAACGTATAACGCGTAACGCATGACGCATAACGCATAACACATATCGCATAACGCATAACGCATAACCCATAACGCATAACGCATAACGCATAACGCATAACGCATAACGCATAACGCATAACGCATAACGCATAACGCATAACGTATAACGCATAACGCATAACGCATAACGCATAACGCATAACGCATAACGCATAACGCATAACGCATAACGCATAACGCATAACGCATAACGCATAACGCATAACGCATAACGCATAACGCATAACGCATAACGCATAACGCATAACGTATAACGCATAACGCATAATGTATAACGCGTAACGCATAACGCATAACACATATCGCATAACGCATAACGCATAACGCATAACGCATAACGCATAACGCATAACGCATAACGCATAACGCATAACGCATAACGCATAACGCATAACGCATAACGCATGACGCATAACGCATAACGCATGACGCATAACGCATAACGCATAACGCATAACGTATAACGCATAACGCATAACGCATAACGCATAACGCATAACGCATAACGCATAACGCATAACGCATAACGCATAACGCATAACGCATAACGCATAACGCTTAACGCCTAACGCATAACGGATAACGCATAACGCATAACGTATAACGCATAACGCATAATGTATAACGCACAACGCATAACGTATAACGTATAACGCATAACGCATAACGTATAACGCGTAACGCATGACGCATAACGCATAACACATATCGCATAACGCATAACGCATAACCCATAACGCATAACGCATAACGCATAACGCATAACGCATAACGCATAACGCATAACGCATAACGCATAACGCATAACGTATAACGCATAACGCATAACGCATAACGCATAACGCATAACGCATAACGCATAACGCATAACGCATAACGCATAACGCATAACGCATAACGCATAACGCTTAACGCATAACGCATAACGCATAACGCATAACGCATAACGCATAACGCGTAACGCATAACGCATAACGCTTAACGCATAACGCATAACGCATAACGCATAACGCATAATGCATAACGCATAACGCTTAACGCATAGCCCATAACGCATAACGCATAACGCATCACGCATAACGCATAACGTATAACGCGTAACGCATAACGCATAACGAATAACGCATAACGCTTAACGCCTAACGCATAACGGATAACGCATAACGCATAACGTATAACGCATAACGCATAACGTATAACGCGTAACGCATAACGCATAACACATAACACATATCGCATAACGCATAACGCATAACGCTTAACGCATAGCCCATAACGCATAACGCATCACGCATAACGCATAACGCATAACGCATAACGCGTAACGCATAACGCATAACGAATAACGCATAACGCGTAACGCATAACGCATAACGCATAACGCATAACGCATAACGCATAACGCATAACGCATAACGCATAACGCATAACGCATAACGCATAACGCATAACGCATAACGCATAACGCATAACGCATAACGCATAACGCATAACGCATAACGCATAACGCATATCGCATAACACATATCGCATAACGCATAACCCATAACGCTTAACGCATAACGCATAACGCATAACGCATAACGCATAACGGATAACGCATAACGCATAACGCATAACGCATAACGCATAATGCATAACGCATAACGCTTAACGCATAGCCCATAACGCATAACGCATAACGCATAACGCATAACGCATAACGCATAACGCATAACGCATAACGCATAACGCATAACGCATAACGCATAACGCATAACGCATAACGCATAACGCATAACGCATAACGCATAACGCATAACGCATAACGCATAACGCATAACGCATAACGCATAACGCATAACGCATAACGCATAACGCATAACGCATAACGCATAACGCATAACGCATAACGCATAACGCATAACGCATAACGCATAACGCATAACGCATAACGCATAACGCATAACGCATAACGCATAACGCATAACGCATAACGCATAACGCATAACGCATAACGCATAACGCATAACGCATAACGCATAACGCATAACGCATAACGCATAACGCATAACGCATAACGCATAAAGCATAACGCATAACGCATAACGCATAACGCATAACGCATGACGCATAACGCATAACGCATAACGCATAACGCATAACGCATAACGCATAACGCATAACGCATAACGCATAACGCATAACGCATAACGCATAACGCATAACGCATAACGCATAACGCATAACGCATAACGCATAACGCATAACGCATAACGCATAACGCATAACGCATAACGCATAACGCATAACGCATAACGCATAACGCATAACGCATAACGCATAACGCATAACGCATAACGCATAACGCATAACGCATAACGCATAACGCATAACGCATAACGCATAACGCATAACGCATAACGCATAACGCATAACGCATAACGCATAACGCATAACGCATAACGCATAACGCATAACGCATAACGCATAACGCATAACGCATAACGCATAACGCTTAACGCATAACGCATAACGCATAACGCATAACGCATAATGCATAACGCATAACGCTTAACGCATAGCCCATAACGCATAACGCATAACGCATCACGCATAACGCATAACGTATAACGCGTAACGCATAACGCATAACGAATAACGCATAACGCATAACGCTTAACGCATAGCCCATAACGCATAACGCATCACGCATAACGCATAACGCATAACGCATAACGCGTAACGCATAACGCATAACGAATAACGCATAACGCGTAACGCATAACGCATAACGCATAACGCATAACGCATAACGCATAACGCATAACGCATAACGCATAACGCATAACGCATAACGCATAACGCATAACGCATAACGCATAACGCATAACGCATAACGCATAACGCATAACGCATAACGCATAACGCATATCGCATAACACATATCGCATAACGCATAACCCATAACGCTTAACGCATAACGCATAACGCATAACGCATAACGCATAACGGATAACGCATAACGCATAACGCATAACGCATAACGCATAACGCATAACACATAACGCATAACGCATAACGCTTAACGCATAACGCATAACGCATAACGCATAACGCATAATGCATAACGCATAACGCTTAACGCATAGCCCATAACGCATAACGCATAACGCATAACGCATAACGCATAACGCATAACGGATAACGCATAACGCATAACGCATAACGCATAACGCATAACGCATAACGCATAACGCATAACGCATAACGCATAACGCATAACGCATAACGCATAACGCATAACGCATAACGCATAACGCATAACGCATAACGCATAACGCATAACGCATAACGCATAACGCATAACGCATAACGCATAACGCATAACGCATAACGCATAACGCATAACGCATAACGCATAACGCATAACGCATAACGCATAACGCATAACGCATAACGCATAACGCATAACGCATAACGCATAAAGCATAACGCATAACGCATAACGCATAACGCATGACGCATAACGCATAACGCATGACGCATAACGCATAACGCATAACGCATAACGCATAACGCATAACGCATAACGCATAACGCATAACGCATAACGCATAACGCATAACGCATAACGCATAACGCATAACGCATAACGCATAACGCATAACGCATAACGCATAACGCTTAACGCATAACGCATAACGCATAACGCATAACGCATAATGCATAACGCATAACGCTTAACGCATAGCCCATAACGCATAACGCATAACGCATCACGCATAACGCATAACGTATAACGCGTAACGCATAACGCATAACGAATAACGCATAACGCTTAACGCCTAACGCATAACGGATAACGCACAACGCATAACGTATAACGTATAACGCATAACGCATAACGTATAACGCGTAACGCATGACGCATAACGCATAACACATATCGCATAACGCATAACGCATAACCCATAACGCATAACGCATAACGCATAACGCATAACGCATAACGCATAACGCATAACGCATAACGCATAACGCATAACGCATAACGCATAACGCATAACGCATAACGCATAACGCATAACGCATAACGCATAACGCATAACGCATAACGCATAACGCATAACGCATAACGCATAACGCATAACGCATAACGCATAACGCATAACGCATAACGCATAACGCATAACGCATAACGCATAACGCATAACGCATAACGCATAACGCATAACGCATAACGCATAACGCATAACGCATAACGCATAACGCATAACGCATAACGCATAACGCATAACGCATAACGCATAACGCATAACGCATAACGCATAACGCATAACGCATAACGCATAACGCATAACGCATAACGCATAACGCATAACGCATAACGCATAACGCATAACGCATAACGCATAACGCATAACGCATAACGCATAACGCATAACGCATAACGCATAACGCATAACGCATAACGCATAACGCATAACGCATAACGCTTAACGCATAACGCATAACGCATAACGCATAACGCATAATGCATAACGCATAACGCTTAACGCATAGCCCATAACGCATAACGCATAACGCATCACGCATAACGCATAACGTATAACGCGTAACGCATAACGCATAACGAATAACGCATAACGCTTAACGCCTAACGCATAACGGATAACGCATAACGCATAACGTATAACGCATAACGCATAACGTATAACGCGTAACGCATAACGCATAACGCATAACACATATCGCATAACGCATAACGCATAACGCATAACGCATAACGCATAACGCATAACGCATAACGCATAACGCATAACGCATAACGCATAACGCATAACGCATAACGCATAACGCATAACGCATAACGCATAACGCATAACGCATAACGCATAACGCATAACGCATAACGCATAACGCATAACGCATAACGCATAACGCATAACGCATAACGCATAACGCATAACGCATAACGCATAACGCATAACGCATAACGCATAACGCATAACGCATAACGCATAACGCATAACGCATAACGCATAACGGATAACGCATAACGCATAACGCATAACGCATAACGCATAACGCATAACGGATAACGCATAACGCATAACGCATAACGCATAACGCATAACGCATAACGCTTAACGCATAACGCATAACGCATAACGCATAACGCATAATGCATAACGGATAACGCATAGCCCATAACGCATACCCCATAACGCATAACGCATAACGCATAACGCATAACGCATAACGCATAACGCATAACGCATAACGCATAACGCATAACGCATAACGCATAACGCATAACGCATAACGCATAACGCATAACGCATAACGCATAACGCATAACGCATAACGCATAACGCATAACGCATAACGCATAACGCATAACGCATAACGCATAACGCATAACGCATAACGCATAACGCATAACGCATAACGCATAACGCATAACGCATAACGCATAACGCATAACGCATAACGCATAACGCATAACGCATAACGCATAACGCATAACGCATAACGCATAACGCATAACGCATAACGCATAACGCATAACGCATAACGCATAACGCATAACGCATAACGCATAACGCATAACGCATAACGCATAACGCATAACGCATAACGCATAACGCATAACGCATAACGCATAACGCATAACGCATAACGCATAACGCATAACGCATAACGCATAACACATAACGCATAACGCATAACGCATAACGCATAACGCATAACGCATAACGCATAACGCATAACGCATAACGCATAACGCATAACGCATAACGCATAACGCATAACGCATAACGCTTAACGCATAACGCATAACGCATAACGCACAACACATAATGCATAACGCATAACGCTTAACGCATAGCCCATAACGCATAACGCATAACGCATAACGCATCACGCATAACGCATAATGTATAACGCGTAACGCATAACGCATAACGAATAACGCATAACGCGTAACGCATAACGCATAACGCATAACGCATAACGCATAACGCATAACGCATAACGCATAATGCATAACGCATAACACATAACGCATAACGCATAACGCATAACGCATAACGCATATCGCATAACACATATCGCATAACGCATAACCCATAACGCTTAACGCATAACGTATAACGCGTAACGCATAACGCATAACGCATAACGCATAACGCATAACGCGTAACGCATAACGCATAACGCATAACGCATAACGCATAGCGCATAACGCATAACGCATAACGCATAACGCATAACGCATAACGCATATCGCATAACACATATCGCATAACGCATAACCCATAACGCTTAACGCATAACGCATAACGCATAACGCATAACGTATAACGCGTAACGCATAACGCATAACGAATAACGCATAACGCTTAACGCCTAACGCATAACGGATAACGCACAACGCATAACGTATAACGTATAACGCATAACGCATAACGTATAACGCGTAACGCATGACGCATAACGCATAACACATATCGCATAACGCATAACGCATAACCCATAACGCATAACGCATAACGCATAACGCATAACGCATAACGCATAACGCATAACGCATAACGCATAACGCATAACGCATAACGCATAACGTATAACGCATAACGCATAACGCAAAACGCATAACGCATAACGCATAACGCATAACGCATAACGCATAACGCATAACGCATAACGCATAACGCATAACGCATAACGCATAACGCATAACGCATAACGCATAACGCATAACGCATAACGCATAACGCATAACGCATAACGCATAACGCATAACGCATAACGCATAACGCATAACGCATAACGCATAACGCATAACGCATAACGCATAACGCATAACGCATAACGCATAACGCATAACGCATAACGCATAACGCATAACGCATAACGCATAACGCATAACGCATAACGCATAACGCATAACGCATAACGCATAACGCATAACGCATAACGCATAACGCATAACGCATAACGCATAACGCATAACGCATAACGCATAACGCATAACGCATAACGCATAACGCATAACGCATAACGCATAACGCATAACGCATAACGCATAACGCATAACGCATAACGCATAACGCATAACGCATAACGCATAACGCATAACGCATAACGCATAACGCATAACGGATAACGCATAACGCATAACGCATAACGCATAACGCATAACGCATAACGCTTAACGCATAACGCATAACGCATAACGCATAACGCATAATGCATAACGGATAACGCATAACGCTTAACGCATAGCCCATAACGCATAGCCCATAACGCATAACGCATAACGCATAACGCATAACGCATAACGCATAACGCATAACGCATAACGCATAACGCATAACGCATAACGCATAACGCATAACGCATAACGCATAACGCATAACGCATAACGCATAACGCATAACGCATAACGCATAACGCATAACGCATAACGCATAACGCATAACGCATAACGCATAACGCATAACGCATAACGCATAACGCATAACGCATAACGCATAACGCATAACGCATAACGCATAACGTATAACGCATAACGCATAACGCATAACGCATAACGCATAACGCATAACGCATAACGCATAACGCATAACGCATAACGCATAACGCATAACGCATAACGCATAACGCATAACGCATAACGCATAACGCATAACGCATAACGCATAACGCTTAACGCATAACGCATAACGCATAACGCATAACGCATAATGCATAACGCATAACGCTTAACGCATAGCCCATAACGCATAACGCATAACGCATCACGCATAACGCATAACGTATAACGCGTAACGCATAACGCATAACGAATAACGCATAACGCTTAACGCCTAACGCATAACGGATAACGCATAACGCATAACGTATAACGTATAACGCATAACGCATAACGCATAACGCATAACGCATAACGCATAACGCATAAAGCATAACGCATAACGCATAACGCATAACGCATAACGCATAACGCATAACGCATAACGCATAACGCATAACGCATAACGCATAACGCATAACGCTTAACGCATAACGCATAACGCATAACGCATAACGCATAATGCATAACGCATAACGCTTAACGCATAGCCCATAACGCATAACGCATAACGCATCACGCATAACGCATAACGTATAACGCGTAACGCATAACGCATAACGAATAACGCATAACGCTTAACGCCTAACGCATAACGGATAACGCATAACGCATAACGTATAACGCATAACGCATAACGTATAACGCGTAACGCATAACGCATAACGCATAACACATATCGCATAACGCATAACGCATAACGCATAACGCATAACGCATAACGCATAACGCATAACGCATAACGCATAACGCATAACGCATAACGCATAACGCATAACGCATAACGCATAACGCATAACGCATAACGCATAACGCATAACGCATAACGCATAACGCATAACGCATAACGCATAACGCATAACGCATAACGCATAACGCATAACGCATAACGCATAACGCATAACGCATAACGCATAACGCATAACGCATAACGCTTAACGCATAACGCATAACGCATAACGCATAACGCATAATGCATAACGGATAACGCATAGCCCATAACGCATAGCCCATAACGCATAACGCATAACGCATAACGCATAACGCATAACGCATAACGCATAACGCATAACGCATAACGCATAACGCATAACGCATAACGCATAACGCATAACGCATAACGCATAACGCATAACGCATAACGCATAACGCATAACGCATAACGCATAACGCATAACGCATAACGCATAACGCATAACGCATAACGCATAACGCATAACGCATAACGCATAACGCATAACGCATAACGCATAACGCATAACGCATAACGCATAACGCATAACGCATAACGCATAACGCATAACGCATAACGCATAACGCATAACGCATAACGCATAACGCATAACGCATAACGCATAACGCATAACGCATAACGCATAACGCATAACGCATAACGCATAACGCATAACGCATAACGCATAACGCATAACGCATAACGCATAACGCATAACGCATAACGCATAACGCATAACGCATAACGCATAACGCATAACGCATAACGCATAACGCATAACGCATAACGCATAACGCATAACGCATAACGCATAACGCATAACGCATAACGCATAACGCATAACGCATAACGCATAACGCATAACGCATAACGCATAACGCATAACGCATAACGCATAACGCATAACGCATAACGCATAACGCATAACGCATAACGCTTAACGCATAACGCATAACGCATAACGCACAACACATAATGCATAACGCATAACGCTTAACGCATAGCCCATAACGCATAACGCATAACGCATAACGCATCACGCATAACGCATAATGTATAACGCGTAACGCATAACGCATAACGAATAACGCATAACGCGTAACGCATAACGCATAACGCATAACGCATAACGCATAACGCATAACGCATAACGCATAACACATAACGCATAACGCATAACGCATAACGCATAACGCATATCGCATAACACATATCGCATAACGCATAACCCATAACGCTTAACGCATAACGTATAACGCGTAACGCATAACGCATAACGCATAACGCATAACGCATAACGCGTAACGCATAACGCATAACGCATAACGCATAACGCATAGCGCATAACGCATAACGCATAACGCATAACGCATAACGCATAACGCATAACGCATAACGCATATCGCATAACACATATCGCATAACGCATAACCCATAACGCTTAACGCATAACGCATAACGCATAACGCATAACGGATAACGCATAACGCATAACGCATAACGCATATCGCATAACACATATCGCATAACGCATAACCCATAACGCTTAACGCATAACGCATAACGCATAACGCATAACGGATAACGCATAACGCATAACGCATAACGCTTAACGCATAACGCATAACGCATAACGCATAACGCATAATGCATAACGGATAACGCATAACGCTTAACGCATAGCCCATAACGCATAGCCCATAACGCATAACGCATAACGCATAACGCATAACGCATAACGCATAACGCATAACGCATAACGCATAACGCATAACGCATAACGCATAACGCATAACGCATAACGCATAACGCATAACGCATAACGCATAACGCATAACGCATAACGCATAACGCATAACGCATAACGCATAACGCATAACGCATAACGCATAACGCATAACGCATAACGCATAACGCATAACGCATAACGCATAACGCATAACGCATAACGCATAACGCATAACGCATAACGCATAACGCATAACGCATAACGCATAACGCATAACGCATAACGCATAACGCATAACGCATAACGCATAACGCATAACGCATAACGCATAACGCATAACGCATAACGCATAACGCATAACGCATAACGCATAACGCATAACGCATAACGCATAACGCATAACGCATAACGCATAACGCATAACGCATAACGCATAACGCATAACGCATAACGCATAACGCATAACGCATAACGCATAACGCATAACGCATAACGCATAACGCATAACGCATAACGCATAACGCATAACGAATAACGCATAACGCGTAACGCATAACGCATAACGCATAACGCATAACGCATAACGCATAACGCATAATGCATAACGCATAACACATAACGCATAACGCATAACGCATAACGCATAACGCATATCGCATAACACATATCGCATAACGCATAACCCATAACGCTTAACGCATAACGTATAACGCGTAACGCATAACGCATAACGCATAACGCATAACGCATAACGCGTAACGCATAACGCATAACGCATAACGCATAACGCATAGCGCATAACGCATAACGCATAACGCATAACGCATAACGCATAACGCATATCGCATAACACATATCGCATAACGCATAACCCATAACGCTTAACGCATAACGCATAACGCATAACGCATAACGGATAACGCATAACGCATAACGCATAACGCATATCGCATAACACATATCGCATAACGCATAACCCATAACGCTTAACGCATAACGCATAACGCATAACGCATAACGGATAACGCATAACGCATAACGCATAACGCTTAACGCATAACGCATAACGCATAACGCATAACGCATAATGCATAACGGATAACGCATAACGCTTAACGCATAGCCCATAACGCATAGCCCATAACGCATAACGCATAACGCATAACGCATAACGCATAACGCATAACGCATAACGCATAACGCATAACGCATAACGCATAACGCATAACGCATAACGCATAACGCATAACGCATAACGCATAACGCATAACGCATAACGCATAACGCATAACGCATAACGCATAACGCATAACGCATAACGCATAACGCATAACGCATAACGCATAACGCATAACGCATAACGCATAACGCATAACGCATAACGCATAACGCATAACGCATAACGCATAACGCATAACGCATAACGCATAACGCATAACGCATAACGCATAACGCATAACGCATAACGCATAACGCATAACGCATAACGCATAACGCATAACGCATAACGCATAACGCATAACGCATAACGCATAACGCATAACGCATAACGCATAACGCATAACGCATAACGCATAACGCATAACGCATAACGCATAACGCATAACGCATAACGCATAACGCATAACGCATAACGCATAACGCATAACGCATAACGCATAACGCATAACGCATAACGCATAACGCATAACGCATAACGCATAACGCATAACGCATAACGCATAACGCATAACGCATAACGCATAACGCATAACGCATAACGCATAACGCATAACGCATAACGCATAACGCATAACGCATAACGCATAACGCATAACGCATAACGCATAACGCATAACGCATAACGCATAACGCATAACGCATAACGCATAACGCATAACGCATAACGCATAACGCATAACGCATAACGCATAACGCATAACGCATAACGCATAACGCATAACGCATAACGCATAACGCATAACGCTTAACGCATAACGCATAACGCATAACGCATAACGCATAATGCATAACGCATAACGCTTAACGCATAGCCCATAACGCATAACGCATAACGCATCACGCATAACGCATAACGTATAACGCGTAACGCATAACGCATAATGAATAACGCATAACGCTTAACGCCTAACGCATAACGGATAACGCATAACGCATAACGTATAACGCATAACGCATAACGTATAACGCGTAACGCATAACGCATAACGCATAACACATATCGCATAACGCATAACGCATAACGCATAACGCATAACGCATAACGCATAACGCATAACGCATAACGCATAACGCATAACGCATAACGCATAACGCATAACGTATAACGCATAACGCATAACGCATAACGCATAACGCATAACGCATAACGCATAACGCATAACGCATAACGCATAACGCATAACGCATAACGCATAACGCATAACGCATAACGCATAACGCATAACGCATAACGCATAACGCATAACGCATAACGCATAACGCATAACGCATAACGCATAACGCATAACGCATAACGCATAACGCATAACGCATAACGCATAACGCATAACGCATAACGGATAACGCATAACGCATAACGCATAACGCATAACGCATAACGCATAACGCTTAACGCATAACGCATAACGCATAACGCATAACGCATAATGCATAACGGATAACGCATAACGCTTAACGCATAGCCCATAACGAATAGCCCATAACGCATAACGCATAACGCATAACGCATAACGCATAACGCATAACGCATAACGCATAACGCATAACGCATAACGCATAACGCATAACGCATAACGCATAACGCATAACGCATAACGCATAACGCATAACGCATAACGCATAACGCATAACGCATAACGCATAACGCATAACGCATAACGCATAACGCATAACGCATAACGCATAACGCATAACGCATAACGCATAACGCATAACGCATAACGCATAACACATAACGCATAACGCATAACGCATAACGCATAACGCATAACGCATAACGCATAACGCATAACGCATAACGAATAACGCATAACGCGTAACGCATAACGCATAACGCATAACGCATAACGCATAACGCATAATGCATAACGCATAACACATAACGCATAACGCATAACGCATAACGCATAACGCATATCGCATAACACATATCGCATAACGCATAACCCATAACGCTTAACGCATAACGTATAACGCGTAACGCATAACGCATAACGCATAACGCATAACGCATAACGCGTAACGCATAACGCATAACGCATAACGCATAACGCATAGCGCATAACGCATAACGCATAACGCATAACGCATAACGCATAACGCATATCGCATAACACATATCGCATAACGCATAACCCATAACGCTTAACGCATAACGCATAACGCATAACGCATAACGGATAACGCATAACGCATAACGCATAACGCATATCGCATAACACATATCGCATAACGCATAACCCATAACGCTTAACGCATAACGCATAACGCATAACGCATAACGGATAACGCATAACGCATAACGCATAACGCTTAACGCATAACGCATAACGCATAACGCATAACGCATAATGCATAACGGATAACGCATAACGCTTAACGCATAGCCCATAACGCATAGCCCATAACGCATAACGCATAACGCATAACGCATAACGCATAACGCATAACGCATAACGCATAACGCATAACGCATAACGCATAACGCATAACGCATAACGCATAACGCATAACGCATAACGCATAACGCATAACGCATAACGCATAACGCATAACGCATAACGCATAACGCATAACGCATAACGCATAACGCATAACGCATAACGCATAACGCATAACGCATAACGCATAACGCATAACGCATAACGCATAACGCATAACGCATAACGCATAACGCATAACGCATAACGCATAACGCATAACGCATAACGCATAACGCATAACGCATAACGCATAACGCATAACGCATAACGCATAACGCATAACGCATAACGCATAACGCATAACGCATAACGCATAACGCATAACGCATAACGCATAACGCATAACGCATAACGCATAACGCATAACGCATAACGCATAACGCATAACGCATAACGCATAACGCATAACGCATAACGCATAACGCATAACGCATAACGCATAACGCATAACGCATAACGCATAACGCATAACGCATAACGCATAACGCATAACGCATAACGCATAACGCATAACGCATAACGCATAACGCATAACGCATAACGCATAACGCATAACGCATAACGCATAACGCATAACGCATAACGCATAACGCATAACGCATAACGCATAACGCATAACGCATAACGCATAACGCATAACGCATAACGCATAACGCATAACGCATCACGCATAACGCATAACGCATAACGCGTAACGCATAACGCATAACGCATAACGCATAACGCATAACGCATAACGCATAACGCATAACGCATAACGCATAACGCATAACGCATAACGCATAACGCATAACGCATAACGCATAACGCATAACGCATAACGCATAACGCATAACGCATAACGCATAACGCATAACGCATAACGCATAACGCATAACGCATAACGCATAACGCATAACGCATAACGCATAACGCATAACGCATAACGCATAACGCATAACGCATAACGCATAACGCATAACGCATAACGCATAACGCATAACGCATAACGCATAACGCATAACGCATAACGCATAACGCATAACGCATAACGCATAACGCATAACGCATAACGCATAACGCATAACGCATAACGCATAACGCATAACGCATAACGCATAACGCATAACGCATAACGCATAACGCATAACGCATAACGCATAACGCATAACGCATAACGCATAACGCATAACGCATAACGCATAACGCATAACGCATAACGCATAACGCATAACGCATAACGCATAACGCATAACGCATAACGCATAACGCATAACGCATAACGCATAACGCATAACGCATAACGCATAACGCATAACGCATAACGCATAACGCATAACGCTTAACGCATAACGCATAACGCATAACGCATAACGCATAATGCATAACGGATAACGCATAACGCTTAACGCATAGCCCATAACGCATAGCCCATAACGCATAACGCATAACGCATAACGCATAACGCATAACGCATAACGCATAACGCATAACGCATAACGCATAACGCATAACGCATAACGCATAACGCATAACGCATAACGCATAACGCATAACGCATAACGCATAACGCATAACGCATAACGCATAACGCATAACGCATAACGCATAACGCATAACGCATAACGCATAACGCATAACGCATAACGCATAACGCATAACGCATAACGCATAACGCATAACGCATAACGCATAACGCATAACGCATAACGCATAACGCATAACGCATAACGCATAACGCATAACGCATAACGCATAACGCATAACGCATAACGCATAACGCATAACGCATAACGCATAACGCATAACGCATAACGCATAACGCATAACGCATAACGCATAACGCATAACGCATAACGCATAACGCATAACGCATAACGCATAAC
Organism: Lasioglossum baleicum; assembly: GCF_051020765.1. NCBI lineage: Eukaryota > Metazoa > Arthropoda > Insecta > Hymenoptera > Halictidae > Lasioglossum > Lasioglossum baleicum. Next base: position 111,363 of record NW_027469223.1, read on the forward strand.
GCATAACGCATAACGCATAACGCATAACGCATAACGCATAACGCTTAACGCATAACGCATAACGCATAACGCACAACACATAATGCATAACGCATAACGCTTAACGCATAGCCCATAACGCGTAACGCATAACGCATAACGCATCACGCATAACGCATAACGTATAACGCGTAACGCATAACGCATAACGAATAACGCATAACGCGTAACGCATAACGCATAACGCATAACGCATAACGCATAACGCATAACGCATAACGCATAACGCATAACGCATAACGCATAATGCATAACGCATAACACATAACGCATAACGCATAACGCATAACGCATAACGCATAACGCATAACGCATAACGCATAACGCATAACGCATATCGCATAACACATATCGCATAACGCATAACCCATAACGCTTAACGCATAACGTATAACGCGTAACGCATAACGCATAACGCATAACGCATAACGCATAACGCGTAACGCATAACGCATAACGCATAACGCATAACGCATAACGCATAGCGCATAACGCATAACGCATAACGCATAACGCATAACGCATAACGCATATCGCATAACACATATCGCATAACGCATAACCCATAACGCTTAACGCATAACGCATAACGCATAACGCATAACGGATAACGCATAACGCATAACGCATAACGCATAACGCATGACACATAACGCATAACGCTTAACGCATAACGCATAACGCATAACGCATAACGCATAACGCATAATGCATAACGCATAACGCTTAACGCATAGCCCATAACGCATAACGCATTACGCATAACGCATAACGCATAACGCATAACGCATAACGCATAACGCATAACGCATAACGCATAACGCATAACGCATAACGCATAACGCATAACGCATAACGCATAACGCATAACGCATAACGCATAACGCGTAACGCATAACGCATAACGCATAACGCATAACGCATAACGCATAACGCATAACGCATAACGCATAACGCATAACGCATAACGCATAACGCATAACGCATAACGCATAACGCATATCGCATAACACATATCGCATAACGCATAACCCATAACGCTTAACGCATAACGTATAACGCGTAACGCATAACGCATAACGCATAACGCATAACGCGTAACGCATAACGCATAACGCATAACGCATAACGCATAACGCATAACGCATAACGCATAACGCATAACGCATAACGCATAACGCATAACGCATAACGCATAACGCATAACGCATAACGCATAACGCATAACACATATCGCATAACGCATAACCCATAACGCTTAACGCATAACGCATAACGCATAACGCATAACGGATAACGCATAACGCATAACGCATAACGCATAACGCATAACGCATAACGCATAACCCATAACGCATAACGCTTAACGCATAACGCATAACGCATAACGCATAACGCATAACGCATAACGCATAACGCATAACGCATAACGCATAACGCATAACGCATAACGCATAACGCATAACGCATAACGCATAACGCATAACGCATAACGCATAACGCATAACGCATAACGCATAACGCATAACGCATAACGCATAACGCATAACGCATAACGCATAACGCATAACGCATAACGCATAACGCATAACGCATAACGCATAACGCATAACGGATAACGCATAACGCATAACGCATAACGCATAACGCATAACACATAACGCATAACGCTTAACGCATAACGCATAACGCATAACGCATAACGCATAACGCATAACGCTTAACGCATAACGCATAACGCATAACGCATAGCCCATAACGCATAACGCATAACGCATAACGCATAACGCATAACGCATAACGCATAACGCATAACGCATAACGCATAACGCATAACGCATAACGCATAACGCATAACGCATAACGCATAACGCATAACGCATAACGCATAACGCATAACGCATAACGCATAACGCATAACGCATAACGCATAACGCATAACGCATAACGCATAACGCATAACGCATAACGCGTAACGCATAACGCATAACGCATAACGCATAACGCATAACGCATAACGCATAACGCATAACGCATAACGCATAACGCATAACGCATAACGCATAACGCATAACGCATATCGCATAACACATATCGCATAACGCATAACCCATAACGCTTAACGCATAACGTATAACGCGTAACGCATAACGCATAACGCATAACGCATAACGCGTAACGCATAACGCATAACGCATAACGCATAACGCATAACGCATAACGCATAACGCATAACGCATAACGCATAACGCATAACGCATAACGCATAACGCATAACGCATATCGCATAACACATATCGCATAACGCATAACCCATAACGCTTAACGCATAACGCATAACGCATAACGCATAACGGATAACGCATAACGCATAACGCATAACGCATAACGCATAACGCATAACCCATAACGCATAACGCTTAACGCATAACGCATAACGCATAACGCATAATGCATAACGCATAACGCTTAACGCATAGCCCATAACGCATAACGCATAACGCATAACGCATAACGCATAACGCATAACGCATAACGCATAACGCATAACGCATAACGCATAACGCATAACGCATAACGCATAACGCATAACGCATAACGCATAACGCATAACGCATAACGCATAACGCATAACGCATAACGCATAACGCATAACGCATAACGCATAACGCATAACGCATAACGCATAACGCATAACGCATAACGCATAACGCATAACGCATAACGCATAACGCATAACGCATAACGCATAACGCATAACGCATAACGCATAACGCATAACGCATAACGCATAACGCATAACGCATAACGCATAACGCATAACGCATAACGCATAACGCATAACGCATTACGCATAACGCATAACGCATAACGCATAACGCATAACCCATAACGCTTAACGCATAACGCATAACGCATAACGCATAACGCATAACGGATAACGCATAACGCATAACGCATAACGCATAACGCATAACGCATAACACATAACGCATAACGCATAACGCTTAACGCATAACGCATAACGCATAACGCATAACGCATAATGCATAACGCATAACGCTTAACGCATAGCCCATAACGCATAACGCATAACGCATAACGCATAACGCTTAACGCATAACGCATAACGCATAACGCATAACACATAACGCATAACGCATAACGCTTAACGCATAGCCCATAACGCATAACGCATAACGCATCACGCATAACGCATAACACATAACGCATAACGCATAACGCTTAACGCATAGCCCATAACGCATAACGCATAACGCATCACGCATAACGCATAACGTATAACGCGTAACGCATAACGCATAACGAATAACGCATAACGCATAACGCGTAACGCATAACGCATAACGAATAACGCATAACGCGTAACGCATAACGCATAACGCATAACGCATAACGCATAACGCATAACGCATAGCGCATAACGCACAACGCATAACGCATAACGCATAACGCATAACGCATAACGCATAACGCATAACGCATAACGCATAACGCATAACGCTTAACGCATAACGCATAACGCATAACGCATAACGCATAATGCATAACGCATAACGCTTAACGCATAGCCCATAACGCATAACGCATAACGCATAAGGCATAACGCATAATGCATAACGCATAACGCTTAACGCATAGCCCATAACGCATAACGCATAACGCATAACGCATAACGCATAACGCATAACGCATAACGCATAACGCATAACGCATAACGCATAACGCATAACGCATAACGCATAACGCATAACGCATAACGCATAGCGCATAACGCATAACGCATAACGCATAACGCATAACGCATAACGCATAACGCATAACGCATAACGCATAACGCATAACGCATAACGCATAACGCATAACGCATAACGCATAACGCATAACGCATAACGCATAACGCATAACGCATAACGCATAACGCATAACGCATAACGCATAACGCATAACGCATAACGCATAACGCATAACGCATAACGCTTAACGCATAACGCATAACGCATAACGCATAACGCATAATGCATAACGCATAACGCTTAACGCATAGCCCATAACGCATAACGCATAACGCATCACGCATAACGCATAACGTATAACGCGTAACGCATAACGCATAACGAATAACGCATAACGCTTAACGCCTAACGCATAACGCATAACGCATCACGCATAACGCATAACGTATAACGCGTAACGCATAACGCATAACGAATAACGCATAACGCTTAACGCCTAACGCATAACGGATAACGCATAACGCATAACGTATAACGCATAACGCATAACGTATAACGCGTAACGCATAACGCATAACGCATAACACATATCGCATAACGCATAACGCATAACGCATAACGCATAACGCATAACGCATAACGCATAACGCATAACGCATAACGCATAACGCATAACGCATAACGCATAACGCATAACGCATAACGCATAACGCATAACGCATAACGCATAACGCATAACGCATAACGCATAACGCATAACGCATAACGCATAACGCATAACGCATAACGCATAACGCATAACGCATAACGCTTAACGCATAACGCATAACGCATAACGCATAACACATAACGCATAACGCATAACGCTTAACGCATAGCCCATAACGCATAACGCATAGCCCATAACGCATAACGCTTAACGCATAGCCCATAACGCATAACGCATAACGCATAACGCATCACGCATAACGCATAACGTATAACGCGTAACGCATAACGCATAACGCATAACGCATAACGCATAACGCATAACGCATAACGCATAACGCATAACGCATAACGCATAACGCATAACGCATAACGCATAACGCATAACGCATAACGCATAACGCATAACGCATAACGCATAACGCATAACGCATAACGCATAACGCATAACGCATAACGCATAACGCATAACGCATAACGCATAACGCATAACGCATAACGCATAACGCATAACGCATAACGCATAACGCATAACGCATAACGCATAACGCATAACGCATAACGCATAACGCATAACGCATAACGCATAACGCATAACGCATAACGCATAACGCAAAACGCATAACGCATAACGCATAACGCATAACGCATAACGCATAACGCATAACGCATAACGCATAACGCATAACGCATAACGCATGACGCATAACGCATAACGCATGACGCATAACGCATAACGCATAACGCATAACGCATAACGCATAACGCATAACGCTTAACGCATAACGCATAACGCATAACGCATAACGCATAACACATAATGCATAACGCATAACGCTTAACGCATAGCCCATAACGCATAACGCATAACGCATCACGCATAACGCATAACGTATAACGCGTAACGCATAACGCATAACGAATAACGCATAACGCGTAACGCATAACGCGTAACGCATAACGCCTAACGCATAACGCATAACGCATAACGCATACAGCATAACGCATAACGCATAACGCATAACGCATAACGCATAACGCATAACGCATAACGCATAACGCATAACGCATAACGCATAACGCATAACGCATAACGCATAACGCATAACGCATAACGCATAACGCATAACGCATAACGCATAACGCATAACGCATAACGCATAACGCATAACGCATAACGCATAACGCATAACGCATAACGCATAACGCATAACGCATATCGCATAACACATATCGCATAACGCATAACGCATAACGCATAACGCTTAACGCATAACGCATAACGCATAACGCATAACGGATAACGCATAACGCATAACGCATAACGTATAACGCATAACGCATAACGCATAACGCATAACGCATAACGCATAACGCATAACGCATAACGCATAACGCATAACGCATAACGCATAACGCATAACGCATAACGCATAACGCATAACGCATAACGCATAACGCATAACGCATAACGCATAACGCATAACGCATGACGCATAACGCATAACGCATGACGCATAACGCATAACGCATAACGCATAACGCATAACGCATAACGCATAACGCATAACGCATAACGCATAACGCATAACGCATAACGCATAACGCATAACGCATAACGCATAACGCATAACGCATAACGCATAACGCATAACGCATAACGCATAACGCATAACGCATAACGCATAACGCATAACGCATAACGCATAACGCATAACGCATAACGCATAACGCATAACGCATAACGCATAACGCATAACGCATAACGCATAACGCATAACGCATAACGCATAACGCATAACGCATAACGCATAACGCATAACGCATAACGCATAACGCATAACGCATAACGCATAACGCATAACGAATAACGCATAACGCGTAACGCATAACGCGTAACGCATAACGCGTAACGCATAACGCATAACGCATAACGCATAACGCATAACGCATAACGCATAACGCATAACGGATAACGCATAACGCATAACGCATAACGCATAACGCATAACGCATAACGCATAACGCATAACGCATAACGCATAACGCATAACGCATAACGCATAACGCATAACGCATAACGCATAACGCATAACGCATAACGCATAACGCATGACGCATAACGCATAACGCATAACGCATAACGCATAACGCATAACGCATAACGCATAACGCAGAACGCATAACGCATAACGCATAACGCATATCGCATAACACATATCGCATAACGCATAACGCATAACGCTTAACGCATAACGCATAACGCATAACGCATAACGCATAACGCATAACGGATAACGCATAACGCATAACGCATAACGCATAACACATAACGCATAACGCATAACGCATAAAGCATAACGCATAACGCTTAACGCATAACGCATAACGCATAACGCATAACGCATAACGCATAACGCATAACGCATAACGCATAACGCATAATGCATAATGCATAACGCTTAACGCATAGCCCATAACGCATAACGCATAACGCATAACGCATAACGCATAACGCATAACGCATAACGCATAACGCATAACGCATAACGCATAACGCATAACGCATAACGCATAACGCATAACGCATAACGCATAACGCATAACGCATAATGCATAACGCATAACGCATAACGCATAACGCATAACGCTTAACGCATAACGCATAACGCATAACGCATAACGCTTAACGCATAGCCCATAACGCATAACGCATAACGCATAACGCATCACGCATAACGCATAACGTATAACGCGTAACGCATAACGCATAACGCATAACGCATAATGGATAACGCATAACGCATAACGCATAACGCATAACGCATAACGCATAACGCATAACGCATAACGCATAACGTATAACGAATAACGCATAACGCATAACGCATAACGCATAACGCATAACGCATAACGCATAACGCATAACGCATAACGCATAACGCATAACGCATAACGCATAACGCATAACGCATAACGCATAACGCATAACGCAAAACGCATAACGCATAACGCATAACGCATAACGCATAACGCATAACGCATAACGCATAACGCATAACGCATGACGCATAACGCATAACGCATGACGCATAACGCATAACGCATAACGCATAACGCATAACGCATAACGCATAACGCATAACGCATAACGCTTAACGCATAACGCATAACGCATAACGCATAACACATAATGCATAACGCATAACGCTTAACGCATAGCCCATAACGCATAACGCATTACGCATCACGCATAACGCATAACGTATAACGCGTAACGCATAACGCATAACGAATAACGCATAACGCGTAACGCATAACGCGTAACGCATAACGCCTAACGCATAACGCATAACGCATAACGCATACAGCATAACGCATAACGCATAACGCATAACGCATAACGCATAACGCATAACGCATAACGCATAACGCATAACGCATAACGCATAACGCATAACGCATAACGCATAACGCATAACGCATAACGCATAACGCATAACGCATAACGCATAACGCATAACGCATAACGCATAACGCATAACGCATAACGCATAACGCATATCGCATAACACATATCGCATAACGCATAACGCATAACGCTTAACGCATAACGCAAAACGCATAACGCATAACGGATAACGCATAACGCATAACGCATAACACATAACGCATAACGCATAACGCATAACGCATGACGCATAACGCATAACGCATAACGCATAACGCATAACGCATAACGCATGACGCATCACGCATAACGCATAACGCATGACGCATAACGCATAACGCATAACGCATAACGCATAACGCATAACGCATAACGCATAACGCATAACGCATAACGCATAACGCATAACGCATAACGCATAACGCATAACGCATAACGCATAACGCATAACGCATAACGCATAACGCATAACGCATAACGCATAACGCATAACGCATAACGCATAACGCATAACGCATAACGCATAACGCATAACGCATAACGCATAACGCATAACGCATAACGCATAACGCATAACGCATAACGCATAACGCATAACGCATAACGCATAACGCATAACGCATAACGTATAACGCATAACGCATAACGCATAACGCATAACGCATAACGCATAACGCATAACGCATAACGCATAACGCATAACGCATAACGCATAACGCATAACGCATAACGCATAACGCATAACGCATAACGCATAACGCATAACGCATAACGCATAACGCAAAACGCATAACGCATAACGCATAACGCATAACGCATAACGCATAACGCATAACGCATAACGCATAACGCATAACGCATGACGCATAACGCATAACGCATGACGCATAACGCATAACGCATAACGCATAACGCATAACGCATAACGCATAACGCTTAACGCATAACGCATAACGCATAACGCATAACACATAATGCATAACGCATAACGCTTAACGCATAGCCCATAACGCATAACGCATTACGCATCACGCATAACGCATAACGTATAACGCGTAACGCATAACGCATAACGAATAACGCATAACGCGTAACGCATAACGCGTAACGCATAACGCCTAACGCATAACGCATAACGCATAACGCATACAGCATAACGCATAACGCATAACGCATAACGCATAACGCATAACGCATAACGCATAACGCATAACGCATAACGCATAACGCATAACGCATAACGCATAACGCATAACGCATAACGCATAACGCATAACGCATAACGCATAACGCATAACGCATAACGCATAACGCATATCGCATAACACATATCGCATAACGCATAACGCATAACGCTTAACGCATAACGCAAAACGCATAACGCATAACGGATAACGCATAACGCATAACGCATAACACATAACGCATAACGCATAACGCATAACGCATGACGCATAACGCATAACGCATAACGCATAACGCATAACGCATAACGCATAACGCATGACGCATCACGCATAACGCATAACGCATGACGCATAACGCATAACGCATAACGCATAACGCATAACGCATAACGCATAACGCATAACGCATAACGCATAACGCATAACGCATAACGCATAACGCATAACGCATAACGCATAACGCATAACGCATAACGCATAACGCATAACGCATAACGCATAACGCATAACGCATAACGCATAACGCATAACGCATAACGCATAACGCATAACGCATAACGCATAACGCATAACGCATAACGCATAACGCATAACGCATAACGCATAACGCATCACGCATAACGCATAACGTATAACGCGTAACGCATAACGCATAACGAATAACGCATAACGCGTAACGCATAACGCGTAACGCATAACGCCTAACGCATAACGCATAACGCATAACGCATAACGCATAACGCATAACGCATAACGCATAACGCATAACGCATAACGCATAACGCATAACGCATAACGCATAACGCATAACGCATAACGCATAACGCATAACGCATAACGCATAACGCATAACGCATAACGCAGAACGCATAACGCATAACGCATAACGCATATCGCATAACACATATCGCATAACGCATAACGCATAACGCTTAACGCATAACGCATAACGCATAACGCATAACGCATAACGGATAACGCATAACGCATAACGCATAACGCATAACACATAACGCATAACGCATAACGCATAAAGCATAACGCATAACGCTTAACGCATAACGCATAACGCATAACGCATAACGCATAACGCATAACGCATAATGCATAATGCATAACGCTTAACGCATAGCCCATAACGCATAACGCATAACGCATAACGCATAACGCATAACGCATAACGCATAACGCATAACGCATAACGCATAACGCATAACGCATAACGCATAACGCATAACGCATAACGCATAACGCATAACGCATAACGCATAACGCATAACGCATAACGCATAACGCATAACGCATAACGCATAACGCATAACGCATAACGCATATCGCATAACACATATCGCATAACGCATAACGCATAACGCTTAACGCATAACGCATAACGCATAACGCATAACGGATAACGCATAACGCATAACGCATAACGCATAACACATAACGCATAACGCATAACGCATAACGCATGACGCATAACGCATAACGCATAACGCATAACGCATAACGCATAACGCATGACGCATCACGCATAACGCATAACGCATGACGCATAACGCATAACGCATAACGCATAACGCATAACGCATAACGCATAACGCATAACGCATAACGCATAACGCATAACGCATAACGCATAACGCATAACGCATAACGCATAACGCATAACGCATAACGCATAACGCATAACGCATAACGCATAACGCATAACGCATAACGCATAACGCATAACGCATAACGCATAACGCATAACGCATAACGCATAACGCATAACGCATAACGCATAACGCATAACGCATAACGCATAACGCATAATGCATAACGCATAACGCTTAACGCATAGCCCATAACGCATAACGCATAACGCATAACGCATAACGCATAACGCATAACGCATAACGCATAACGCATAACGCATAACGCATAACGCATAACGCATAACGCATAACGCATAACGCATAACGCATAACGCATAACGCATAACGCATAACGCATAACGCATAACGCATAACGCATAACGCATAACGCATAACGCATAACGCATAACGCATAACGCAGAACGCATAACGCATAACGCATAACGCATATCGCATAACACATATCGCATAACGCATAACGCATAACGCTTAACGCATAACGCATAACGCATAACGCATAACGCATAACGCATAACGGATAACGCATAACGCATAACGCATAACGCATAACACATAACGCATAACGCATAACGCATAAAGCATAACGCATAACGCTTAACGCATAACGCATAACGCATAACGCATAACGCATAACGCATAACGCATAACGCATAACGCATAACGCATAATGCATAATGCATAACGCTTAACGCATAGCCCATAACGCATAACGCATAACGCATAACGCATAACGCATAACGCATAACGCATAACGCATAACGCATAACGCATAACGCATAACGCATAACGCATAACGCATAACGCATAACGCATAACGCATAACGCATAACGCATAACGCATAACGCATAACGCATAATGCATAACGCATAACGCATAACGCATAACGCATAACGCTTAACGCATAACGCATAACGCATAACGCATAACGCATAACGCTTAACGCATAGCCCATAACGCATAACGCATAACGCATAACGCATCACGCATAACGCATAACGTATAACGCGTAACGCATAACGCATAACGCATAACGCATAATGGATAACGCATAACGCATAACGCATAACGCATAACGCATAACGCATAACGCATAACGCATAACGCATAACGCATAACGTATTACGCATAACGCATAACGCATAACGCATAACGCATAACGCATAACGCATAACGCATAACGCATAACGCATAACGCATAACGCATAACGCATAACGCATAACGCATAACGCATAACGCATAACGCATAACGCAAAACGCATAACGCATAACGCATAACGCATAACGCATAACGCATAACGCATAACGCATAACGCATAACGCATGACGCATAACGCATAACGCATGACGCATAACGCATAACGCATAACGCATAACGCATAACGCATAACGCATAACGCTTAACGCATAACGCATAACGCATAACGCATAACACATAATGCATAACGCATAACGCTTAACGCATAGCCCATAACGCATAACGCATTACGCATCACGCATAACGCATAACGTATAACGCGTAACGCATAACGCATAACGAATAACGCATAACGCGTAACGCATAACGCGTAACGCATAACGCCTAACGCATAACGCATAACGCATAACGCATACAGCATAACGCATAACGCATAACGCATAACGCATAACGCATAACGCATAACGCATAACGCATAACGCATAACGCATAACGCATAACGCATAACGCATAACGCATAACGCATAACGCATAACGCATAACGCATAACGCATAACGCATAACGCATAACGCATAACGCATAACGCATAACGCATAACGCATAACGCATAACGCATAACGCAGAACGCATAACGCATAACGCATAACGCATATCGCATAACACATATCGCATAACGCATAACGCATAACGCTTAACGCATAACGCATAACGCATAACGCATAACGCATAACGGATAACGCATAACGCATAACGCATAACGCATAACACATAACGCATAACGCATAACGCATAAAGCATAACGCATAACGCTTAACGCATAACGCATAACGCATAACGCATAACGCATAACGCATAACGCATAACGCATAATGCATAATGCATAACGCTTAACGCATAGCCCATAACGCATAACGCATAACGCATAACGCATAACACATAACGCATAACGCATAACGCATAAAGCATAACGCATAACGCTTAACGCATAACGCATAACGCATAACGCATAACGCATAACGCATAACGCATAACGCATAATGCATAATGCATAACGCTTAACGCATAGCCCATAACGCATAACGCATAACGCATAACGCATAACGCATAACGCATAACGCATAACGCATAACGCATAACGCATAACGCATAACGCATAACGCATAACGCATAACGCATAACGCATAACGCATAACGCATAACGCATAACGCATAACGCATAACGCATAACGCATAACGCATCACGCATAACGCATAACGTATAACGCGTAACGCATAACGCATAACGAATAACGCATAACGCGTAACGCATAACGCGTAACGCATAACGCCTAACGCATAACGCATAACGCATAACGCATAACGCATAACGCATAACGCATAACGCATAACGCATAACGCATAACGCATAACGCATAACGCATAACGCATAACGCATAACGCATAACGCATAACGCATAACGCATAACGCATAACGCATAACGCATAACGCATAACGCATAACGCATAACGCATAACGCATAACGCATAACGCATAACGCATAACGCATAACGCATAACGCATAACGCATAACGCATAACGCATAACGCATAACGCATAACGCATAACGCATAACGCATAACGCATAACGCATAACGCATAACGCATAACGCATAACGCATAACGCATAACGCATAACGCATAACGCATAACGCATAACGCATAACGCATAACGCATCACGCATAACGCATAACGTATAACGCGTAACGCATAACGCATAACGAATAACGCATAACGCGTAACGCATAACGCGTAACGCATAACGCCTAACGCATAACGCATAACGCATAACGCATAACGCATAACGCATAACGCATAACGCATAACGCATAACGCATAACGCATAACGCATAACGCATAACGCATAACGCATAACGCATAACGCATAACGCATAACGCATAACGCATAACGCATAACGCATAACGCATAACGCATAACGCAGAACGCATAACGCATAACGCATAACGCATATCGCATAACACATATCGCATAACGCATAACGCATAACGCTTAACGCATAACGCATAACGCATAACGCATAACGGATAACGCATAACGCATAACGCATAACGCATAACGCATAACGCTTAACGCATAACGCATAACGCATAACGCATAACGCATAACGCTTAACGCATAGCCCATAACGCATAACGCATAACGCATAACGCATCACGCATAACGCATAACGTATAACGCGTAACGCATAACGCATAACGCATAACGCATAATGGATAACGCATAACGCATAACGCATAACGCATAACGCATAACGCATAACGCATAACGCATAACGCATAACGCATAACGCATAACGCATAACGCATAACGCATAACGCATAACGCATAACGCATAACGCATAACGCATAACGCATAACGCATAACGCATAACGCATAACGCATAACGCATAACGCATAACGCATCACGCATAACGCATAACGTATAACGCGTAACGCATAACGCATAACGAATAACGCATAACGCGTAACGCATAACGCGTAACGCATAACGCCTAACGCATAACGCATAACGCATAACGCATAACGCATAACGCATAACGCATAACGCATAACGCATAACGCATAACGCATAACGCATAACGCATAACGCATAACGCATAACGCATAACGCATAACGCATAACGCATAACGCATAACGCATAACGCATAACGCATAACGCAGAACGCATAACGCATAACGCATAACGCATATCGCATAACACATATCGCATAACGCATAACGCATAACGCTTAACGCATAACGCATAACGCATAACGCATAACGCATAACGGATAACGCATAACGCATAACGCATAACGCATAACGCATAACGCTTAACGCATAACGCATAACGCATAACGCATAACGCATAACGCATAACGCTTAACGCATAGCCCATAACGCATAACGCATAACGCATAACGCATCACGCATAACGCATAACGTATAACGCGTAACGCATAACGCATAACGCATAACGCATAATGGATAACGCATAACGCATAACGCATAACGCATAACGCATAACGCATAACGCATAACGCATAACGCATAACGCATAACGCATAACGCATAACGCATAACGCATAACGCATAACGCATAACGCATAACGCATAACGCATAACGCATAACGCATAACGCATAACGCATAACGCATAACGCATAACGCATAACGCATAACGCATAACGCAGAACGCATAACGCATAACGCATAACGCATATCGCATAACACATATCGCATAACGCATAACGCATAACGCTTAACGCATAACGCATAACGCATAACGCATAACGCATAACGGATAACGCATAACGCATAACGCATAACGCATAACACATAACGCATAACGCATAACGCATAAAGCATAACGCATAACGCTTAACGCATAACGCATAACGCATAACGCATAACGCATAACGCATAACGCATAACGCATAATGCATAATGCATAACGCTTAACGCATAGCCCATAACGCATAACGCATAACGCATAACGCATAACGCATAACGCATAACGCATAACGCATAACGCATAACGCATAACGCATAACGCATAACGCATAACGCATAACGCATAACGCATAACGCATAACGCATAACGCATAACGCATAACGCATAACGCATAACGCATAACGCATAACGCATAACGCATAACGCATAACGCATAACGCATAACGCATAATGCATAACGCATAACGCATAACGCATAACGCATAACGCATAACGCATAACGCATAACGCATAACGCATAACGCATAACGCATAACGCATAACGCATAACGCATAACGCATAACGCATAACGCATAACGCATAACGCATAACGCATAACGCATAACGCATAACGCATAACGCATAACGCATAACGCATAACGCATAACGCATAACGCATAACGCATAACGCATAACGCATAACGCATAACGCATGACGCATAACGCATAACGCATGACGCATAACGCATAACGCATAACGCATAACGCATAACGCATAACGCATAACGCTTAACGCATAACGCATAACGCATAACGCATAACACATAATGCATAACGCATAACGCTTAACGCATAGCCCATAACGCATAACGCATAACGCATCACGCATAACGCATAACGTATAACGCGTAACGCATAACGCATAACGAATAACGCATAACGCGTAACGCATAACGCGTAACGCATAACGCCTAACGCATAACGCATAACGCATAACGCATAACGCATAACGCATAACGCATAACGCATAACGCATAACGCATAACGCATAACGCATAACGCATAACGCATAACGCATAACGCATAACGCATAACGCATAACGCATAACGCATAACGCATAACGCATAACGCATAACGCATAACGCATAACGCATAACGCATAACGCATAACGCATAACGCATAACGCATAACGCATAACGCATAACGCATAACGCATATCGCATAACACATATCGCATAACGCATAACGCATAACGCTTAACGCATAACGCATAACGCATAACGCATAACGGATAACGCATAACGCATAACGCATAACGCATAACACATAACGCATAACGCATAACGCATAACGCATGACGCATAACGCATAACGCATAACGCATAACGCATAACGCATAACGCATGACGCATCACGCATAACGCATAACGCATGACGCATAACGCATAACGCATAACGCATAACGCATAACGCATAACGCATAACGCATAACGCATAACGCATAACGCATAACGCATAACGCATAACGCATAACGCATAACGCATAACGCATAACGCATAACGCATAACGCATAACGCATAACGCATAACGCATAACGCATAACGCATAACGCATAACGCATAACGCATAACGCATAACGCATAACGCATAACGCATAACGCATAACGCATAACGCATAACGCATAACGCATAACGCATAACGCATAACGCATAACGCATAACGCATAACGCATAACGCATAACGCATAACGCATAACGCATAACGCATAACGCATAACGCATAACGCATAACGCATAACGCATAACGCATAACGCATAACGCATAACGCATAACGCATAACGCATAACGCATAACGCATGACGCATAACGCATAACGCATAACGCATAACGCATAACGCATAACGCATAACGCATAACGCATAACGCATAACGCATAACGCATAACGCATAACGCATAACGCATAACGCATAACGCATGACGCATAACGCATAACGCATGACGCATAACGCATAACCCATAACGCATAACGCATAACGCATAACGCATAACGCTTAACGCATAACGCATAACGCATAACGCATAACACATAATGCATAACGCATAACGCTTAACGCATAGCCCATAACGCATAACGCATAACGCATCACGCATAACGCATAACGTATAACGCGTAACGCATAACGCATAACGAATAACGCATAACGCGTAACGCATAACGCGTAACGCATAACGCCTAACGCATAACGCATAACGCATAACGCATAACGCATAACGCATAACGCATAACGCATAACGCATAACGCATAACGCATAACGCATAACGCATAACGCATAACGCATAACGCATAACGCATAACGCATAACGCATAACGCATAACGCATAACGCATAACGCATAACGCATAACGCATAACGCATAACGCATAACGCATAACGCATAACGCATAACGCATAACGCATAACGCATAACGCATATCGCATAACACATATCGCATAACGCATAACGCATAACGCTTAACGCATAACGCATAACGCATAACGCATAACGGATAACGCATAACGCATAACGCATAACGCATAACACATAACGCATAACGCATAACGCATAACGCATGACGCATAACGCATAACGCATAACGCATGACGCATCACGCATAACGCATAACGCATGACGCATAACGCATAACGCATAACGCATAACGCATAACGCATAACGCATAACGCATAACGCATAACGCATAACGCATAACGCATAACGCATAACGCATAACGCATAACGCATAACGCATAACGCATAACGCATAACGCATAACGCATAACGCATAACGCATAACGCATAACGCATAACGCATAACGCATAACGCATAACGCATAACGCATAACGCATAACGCATAACGCATAACGCATAACGCATAACGCATAACGCATAACGCATAACGCATAACGCATAACGCATCACGCATAACGCATAACGTATAACGCGTAACGCATAACGCATAACGAATAACGCATAACGCGTAACGCATAACGCGTAACGCATAACGCCTAACGCATAACGCATAACGCATAACGCATAACGCATAACGCATAACGCATAACGCATAACGCATAACGCATAACGCATAACGCATAACGCATAACGCATAACGCATAACGCATAACGCATAACGCATAACGCATAACGCATAACGCATAACGCATAACGCATAACGCATAACGCAGAACGCATAACGCATAACGCATAACGCATATCGCATAACACATATCGCATAACGCATAACGCATAACGCTTAACGCATAACGCATAACGCATAACGCATAACGCATAACGGATAACGCATAACGCATAACGCATAACGCATAACGCATAACGCTTAACGCATAACGCATAACGCATAACGCATAACGCATAACGCTTAACGCATAGCCCATAACGCATAACGCATAACGCATAACGCATCACGCATAACGCATAACGTATAACGCGTAACGCATAACGCATAACGCATAACGCATAATGGATAACGCATAACGCATAACGCATAACGCATAACGCATAACGCATAACGCATAACGCATAACGCATAACGCATAACGCATAACGCATAACGCATAACGCATAACGCATAACGCATAACGCATAACGCATAACGCATAACGCATAACGCATAACGCATAACGCATAACGCATAACGCATAACGCATAACGCATAACGCATAACGCATAACGCATAACGCATAACGCATAACGCATAACGCATAACGCATAACGCATAACGCATAACGCATAACGCATAACGCATAACGCATAACGCATAACGCATAACGCATAACGCATAACGCATAACGCATAACGCATAACGCATAACGCATAACGCATAACGCATAACGCATAACGCATAACGCATAACGCATAACGCATAACGCATAACGCATAACGCATAACGCATAACGCATAACGCATAACGCATAACGCATAACGCATAACGCATAACGCATAACGCATGACGCATAACGCATAACGCATGACGCATAACGCATAACGCATAACGCATAACGCATAACGCATAACGCATAACGCTTAACGCATAACGCATAACGCATAACGCATAACACATAATGCATAACGCATAACGCTTAACGCATAGCCCATAACGCATAACGCATAACGCATCACGCATAACGCATAACGTATAACGCGTAACGCATAACGCATAACGAATAACGCATAACGCGTAACGCATAACGCGTAACGCATAACGCCTAACGCATAACGCATAACGCATAACGCATAACGCATAACGCATAACGCATAACGCATAACGCATAACGCATAACGCATAACGCATAACGCATAACGCATAACGCATAACGCATAACGCATAACGCATAACGCATAACGCATAACGCATAACGCATAACGCATAACGCATAACGCATAACGCATAACGCATAACGCATAACGCATAACGCATAACGCATAACGCATAACGCATAACGCATAACGCATAACGCATAACGCATAACGCATAACGCATAACGCATAACGCATAACGCATAACGCATAACGCATAACGCATAACGCATAACGCATAACGCATAACGCATAACGCATAACGCATAACGCATAACGCATAACGCATAACGCATAACGCATAACGCATCACGCATAACGCATAACGTATAACGCGTAACGCATAACGCATAACGAATAACGCATAACGCGTAACGCATAACGCGTAACGCATAACGCCTAACGCATAACGCATAACGCATAACGCATAACGCATAACGCATAACGCATAACGCATAACGCATAACGCATAACGCATAACGCATAACGCATAACGCATAACGCATAACGCATAACGCATAACGCATAACGCATAACGCATAACGCATAACGCATAACGCATAACGCATAACGCAGAACGCATAACGCATAACGCATAACGCATATCGCATAACACATATCGCATAACGCATAACGCATAACGCTTAACGCATAACGCATAACGCATAACGCATAACGGATAACGCATAACGCATAACGCATAACGCATAACGCATAACGCTTAACGCATAACGCATAACGCATAACGCATAACGCATAACGCTTAACGCATAGCCCATAACGCATAACGCATAACGCATAACGCATCACGCATAACGCATAACGTATAACGCGTAACGCATAACGCATAACGCATAACGCATAATGGATAACGCATAACGCATAACGCATAACGCATAACGCATAACGCATAACGCATAACGCATAACGCATAACGCATAACGCATAACGCATAACGCATAACGCATAACGCATAACGCATAACGCATAACGCATAACGCATAACGCATAACGCATAACGCATAACGCATAACGCATAACGCATAACGCATCACGCATAACGCATAACGTATAACGCGTAACGCATAACGCATAACGAATAACGCATAACGCGTAACGCATAACGCGTAACGCATAACGCCTAACGCATAACGCATAACGCATAACGCATAACGCATAACGCATAACGCATAACGCATAACGCATAACGCATAACGCATAACGCATAACGCATAACGCATAACGCATAACGCATAACGCATAACGCATAACGCATAACGCATAACGCATAACGCATAACGCATAACGCATAACGCAGAACGCATAACGCATAACGCATAACGCATATCGCATAACACATATCGCATAACGCATAACGCATAACGCTTAACGCATAACGCATAACGCATAACGCATAACGCATAACGGATAACGCATAACGCATAACGCATAACGCATAACGCATAACGCTTAACGCATAACGCATAACGCATAACGCATAACGCATAACGCATAACGCTTAACGCATAGCCCATAACGCATAACGCATAACGCATAACGCATCACGCATAACGCATAACGTATAACGCGTAACGCATAACGCATAACGCATAACGCATAATGGATAACGCATAACGCATAACGCATAACGCATAACGCATAACGCATAACGCATAACGCATAACGCATAACGCATAACGCATAACGCATAACGCATAACGCATAACGCATAACGCATAACGCATAACGCATAACGCATAACGCATAACGCATAACGCATAACGCATAACGCATAACGCATAACGCATAACGCATAACGCATAACGCATAACGCATAACGCATAACGCATAACGCATAACGCATAACGCATAACGCATAACGCATAACGCATAACGCATAACGCATAACGCATAACGCATAACGCATAACGCATAACGCATAACGCATAACGCATAACGCATAACGCATAACGCATAACGCATAACGCATAACGCATAACGCATAACGCATAACGCATAACGCATAACGCATGACGCATAACGCATAACGCATGACGCATAACGCATAACGCATAACGCATAACGCATAACGCATAACGCATAACGCTTAACGCATAACGCATAACGCATAACGCATAACACATAATGCATAACGCATAACGCTTAACGCATAGCCCATAACGCATAACGCATAACGCATCACGCATAACGCATAACGTATAACGCGTAACGCATAACGCATAACGAATAACGCATAACGCGTAACGCATAACGCGTAACGCATAACGCCTAACGCATAACGCATAACGCATAACGCATAACGCATAACGCATAACGCATAGCGCATAACGCATAACGCATAACGCATAACGCATAACGCATAACGCATAACGCATAACGCATAACGCATAACGCATAACGCATAACGCATAACGCATAACGCATTACGCATAACGCATAACGCATAACGCATAACGCATATCGCATAACACATATCGCATAACGCATAACGCATAACGCTTAACGCATAACGCATAACGCATAACGCATAACGGATAACGCATAACGCATAACGCATAACGCATAACACATAACGCATAACGCATAACGCATAACGCATGACGCATAACGCATAACGCATAACGCATAACGCATAACGCATAACGCATAACGCATGACGCATCACGCATAACGCATAACGCATGACGCATAACGCATAACGCATAACGCATAACGCATAACGCATAACGCATAACGCATAACGCATAACGCATAACGCATAACGCATAACGCATAACGCATAACGCATAACGCATAACGCATAACGCATAACGCATAACGCATAACGCATAACGCATAACGCATAACGCATAACGCATAACGCATAACGCATAACGCATAACGCATAACGCATAACGCATAACGCATAACGCATAACGCATAACGCATAACGCATAACGCATAACGCATAACGCATAACGCATGACGCATAACGCATAACGCATGACGCATAACGCATAACCCATAACGCATAACGCATAACGCATAACGCATAACGCTTAACGCATAACGCATAACGCATAACGCATAACACATAATGCATAACGCATAACGCTTAACGCATAGCCCATAACGCATAACGCATCACGCATCACGCATAACGCATAACGTATAACGCGTAACGCATAACGCATAACGAATAACGCATAACGCGTAACGCATAACGCGTAACGCATAACGCCTAACGCATAACGCATAACGCATAACGCATAACGCATAACGCATAACGCATAACGCATAACGCATAACGCATAACGCATAACGCATAACGCATAACGCATAACGCATAACGCATAACGCATAACGCATAACGCATAACGCATAACGCATAACGCATAACGCATAACGCATAACGCATAACGCATAACGCATAACGCATATCGCATAACACATATCGCATAACGCATAACGCATAACGCTTAACGCATAACGCATAACGCATAACGCATAACGGATAACGCATAACGCATAACGCATAACGCATAACACATAACGCATAACGCATAACGCATAACGCATGACGCATAACGCATAACGCATAACGCATGACGCATCACGCATAACGCATAACGCATGACGCATAACGCATAACGCATAACGCATAACGCATAACGCATAACGCATAACGCATAACGCATAACGCATAACGCATAACGCATAACGCATAACGCATAACGCATAACGCATAACGCATAACGCATAACGCATAACGCATAACGCATAACGCATAACGCATAACGCATAACGCATAACGCATAACGCATAACGCATAACGCATAACGCATAACGCATAACGCATAACGCATAACGCATAACGCATAACGCATAACGCATAACGCATAACGCATAACGCATAACGCATAACGCATAACGCATAACGCATATCGCATAACACATATCGCATAACGCATAACGCATAACGCTTAACGCATAACGCATAACGCATAACGCATAACGCATAACGGATAACGCATAACGCATAACGCATAACGCATAACGCATAACGCTTAACGCATAACGCATAACGCATAACGCATAACGCATAACGCTTAACGCATAGCCCATAACGCATAACGCATAACGCATAACGCATCACGCATAACGCATAGCGTATAACGCGTAACGCATAACGCATAACGCATAACGCATAATGGATAACGCATAACGCATAACGCATAACGCATAACGCATAACGCATAACGCATAACGCATAACGCATAACGCATAACGCATAACGCATAACGCACAACGCATAACGCATAACGCATAACGCATAACGCATAACGCATAACGCATAACGCATAACGCATAACGCATAACGCATAACGCATAACGCATAACGCATAACGCATAACGCATAACGCATAACGCATAACGCATAACGCATAACGCATAACGCATAACGCATAACGCATAACGCATAACGCATAACGCATAACGCATAACGCATAACGCATAACGCATAACGCATAACGCATAACGCATAACGCATAACGCATAACGCATAACGCATAACGCATAACGCATAACGCATAACGCATAACGCATAACGCATAACGCATAACGCATAACGCATAACGCATAACGCATAACGCATAACGCATAACGCATAACGCATAACGCATAACGCATGACGCATAACGCATAACGCATGACGCATAACGCATAACGCATAACGCATAACGCATAACGCATAACGCATAACGCTTAACGCATAACGCATAACGCATAACGCATAACACATAATGCATAACGCATAACGCTTAACGCATAGCCCATAACGCATAACGCATAACGCATCACGCATAACGCATAACGTATAACGCGTAACGCATAACGCATAACGAATAACGCATAACGCGTAACGCATAACGCGTAACGCATAACGCCTAACGCATAACGCATAACGCATAACGCATAACGCATAACGCATAACGCATAACGCATAACGCATAACGCATAACGCATAACGCATAACGCATAACGCATAACGCATAACGCATAACGCATAACGCATAACGCATAACGCATAACGCATAACGCATAACGCATAACGCATAACGCATAACGCATAACGCATAACGCATAACGCATAACGCATAACGCATAACGCATAACGCATAACGCATAACGCATAACGCATAACGCATAACGCATAACGCATAACGCATAACGCATAACGCATAACGCATAACGCATAACGCATAACGCATAACGCATAACGCATAACGCATAACGCATAACGCATAACGCATAACGCATAACGCATAACGCATAACGCATAACGCATAACGCATAACGCATAACGCTTAACGCATAACGCATAACGCATAACGCATAACGCTTAACGCATAGCCCATAACGCATAACGCATAACGCATAACGCATCACGCATAACGCATAACGCATAACGCATAACGCATAACGCATAACGCATAACGCATAACGCATAACGCATAACGCATAACGCATAACGCATAACGCATAACGCATAACGCATAACGCATAACGCATAACGCATAACGCAGAACGCATAACGCATAACGCATAACGCATATCGCATAACACATATCGCATAACGCATAACGCATAACGCTTAACGCATAACGCATAACGCATAACGCATAACGGATAACGCATAACGCATAACGCATAACGCATAACGCATAACGCTTAACGCATAACGCATAACGCATAACGCATAACGCATAACGCTTAACGCATAGCCCATAACGCATAACGCATAACGCATAACGCATCACGCATAACGCATAACGTATAACGCGTAACGCATAACGCATAACGCATAACGCATAATGGATAACGCATAACGCATAACGCATAACGCATAACGCATAACGCATAACGCATAACGCATAACGCATAACGCATAACGCATAACGCATAACGCATAACGCATAACGCATAACGCATAACGCATAACGCATAACGCATAACGCATAACGCATAACGCATCACGCATAACGCATAACGTATAACGCGTAACGCATAACGCATAACGAATAACGCATAACGCGTAACGCATAACGCGTAACGCATAACGCCTAACGCATAACGCATAACGCATAACGCATAACGCATAACGCATAACGCATAACGCATAACGCATAACGCATAACGCATAACGCATAACGCATAACGCATAACGCATAACGCATAACGCATAACGCATAACGCATAACGCATAACGCATAACGCATAACGCATAACGCATAACGCATAACGCATAACGCAGAACGCATAACGCATAACGCATAACGCATATCGCATAACACATATCGCATAACGCATAACGCATAACGCTTAACGCATAACGCATAACGCATAACGCATAACGCATAACGGATAACGCATAACGCATAACGCATAACGCATAACGCATAACGCTTAACGCATAACGCATAACGCATAACGCATAACGCATAACGCATAACGCTTAACGCATAGCCCATAACGCATAACGCATAACGCATAACGCATAACGCATCACGCATAACGCATAACGTATAACGCGTAACGCATAACGCATAACGCATAACGCATAATGGATAACGCATAACGCATAACGCATAACGCATAACGCATAACGCATAACGCATAACGCATAACGCATAACGCATAACGCATAACGCATAACGCATAACGCATAACGCATAACGCATAACGCATAACGCATAACGCATAACGCATAACGCATAACGCATAACGCATAACGCATAACGCATAACGCATAACGCATAACGCATAACGCATAACGCATAACGCATAACGCATAACGCATAACGCATAACGCATAACGCATAACGCATAACGCATAACGCATAACGCATAACGCATAACGCATAACGCATAACGCATAACGCATAACGCATAACGCATAACGCATAACGCATAACGCATAACGCATAACGCATAACGCATAACGCATGACGCATAACGCATAACGCATGACGCATAACGCATAACGCATAACGCATAACGCATAACGCATAACGCATAACGCTTAACGCATAACGCATAACGCATAACGCATAACACATAACGCATGACGCATAACGCATAACGCATAACGCATAACGCATAACGCATAACGCATAACGCATAACGCATAACGCATAACGCATAACGCATGACGCATAACGCATAACGCATAACGCATAACGCATAACGCATAACGCATAACGCATAACGCATGACGCATCACGCATAACGCATAACGCATGACGCATAACGCATAACGCATAACGCATAACGCATAACGCATAACGCATAACGCATAACGCATAACGCATAACGCATAACGCATAACGCATAACGCATAACGCATAACGCATAACGCATAACGCATAACGCATAACGCATAACGCATAACGCATAACGCATAACGCATAACGCATAACGCATAACGCATAACGCATAACGCATAACGCATAACGCATAACGCATAACGCATAACGCATAACGCATAACGCATAACGCATAACGCATAACGCATAACGCATGACGCATAACGCATAACGCATGACGCATAACGCATAACCCATAACGCATAACGCATAACGCATAACGCATAACGCTTAACGCATAACGCATAACGCATAACGCATAACACATAATGCATAACGCATAACGCTTAACGCATAGCCCATAACGCATAACGCATCACGCATCACGCATAACGCATAACGTATAACGCGTAACGCATAACGCATAACGAATAACGCATAACGCGTAACGCATAACGCGTAACGCATAACGCCTAACGCATAACGCATAACGCATAACGCATAACGCATAACGCATAACGCATAACGCATAACGCATAACGCATAACGCATAACGCATAACGCATAACGCATAACGCATAACGCATAACGCATAACGCATAACGCATAACGCATAACGCATAACGCATAACGCATAACGCATAACGCATAACGCATAACGCATAACGCATAACGCATAACGCATAACGCATATCGCATAACACATATCGCATAACGCATAACGCATAACGCTTAACGCATAACGCATAACGCATAACGCATAACGGATAACGCATAACGCATAACGCATAACGCATAACACATAACGCATAACGCATAACGCATAACGCATGACGCATAACGCATAACGCATAACGCATGACGCATCACGCATAACGCATAACGCATGACGCATAACGCATAACGCATAACGCATAACGCATAACGCATAACGCATAACGCATAACGCATAACGCATAACGCATAACGCATAACGCATAACGCATAACGCATAACGCATAACGCATAACGCATAACGCATAACGCATAACGCATAACGCATAACGCATAACGCATAACGCATAACGCATAACGCATAACGCATAACGCATAACGCATAACGCATAACGCATAACGCATAACGCATAACGCATAACGCATAACGCATAACGCATAACGCATAACGCATAACGCATAACGCATAACGCATAACGCATAACGCATAACGCAGAACGCATAACGCATAACGCATAACGCATATCGCATAACACATATCGCATAACGCATAACGCATAACGCTTAACGCATAACGCATAACGCATAACGCATAACGCATAACGGATAACGCATAACGCATAACGCATAACGCATAACGCATAACGCTTAACGCATAACGCATAACGCATAACGCATAACGCATAACGCTTAACGCATAGCCCATAACGCATAACGCATAACGCATAACGCATCACGCATAACGCATAACGTATAACGCGTAACGCATAACGCATAACGCATAACGCATAATGGATAACGCATAACGCATAACGCATAACGCATAACGCATAACGCATAACGCATAACGCATAACGCATAACGCATAACGCATAACGCATAACGCATAACGCATAACGCATAACGCATAACGCATAACGCATAACGCATAACGCATAACGCATAACGCATAACGCATAACGCATAACGCATAACGCATAACGCATAACGCATAACGCATAACGCATAACGCATAACGCATAACGCATAACGCATAACGCATAACGCATAACGCATAACGCATAACGCATAACGCATAACGCATAACGCATAACGCATAACGCATAACGCATAACGCATAACGCATAACGCATAACGCATAACGCATAACGCATAACGCATAACGCATAACGCATAACGCATAACGCATAACGCATAACGCATAACGCATAACGCATAACGCATAACGCATAACGCATAACGCATAACGCATAACGCATAACGCATAACGCATAACGCATAACGCATAACGCATGACGCATAACGCATAACGCATGACGCATAACGCATAACGCATAACGCATAACGCATAACGCATAACGCTTAACGCATAACGCATAACGCATAACGCATAACACATAATGCATAACGCATAACGCTTAACGCATAGCCCATAACGCATAGCCCATAACGCATAACGCATAACGCATCACGCATAACGCATAACGTATAACGCGTAACGCATAACGCATAACGAATAACGCATAACGCGTAACGCATAACGCGTAACGCATAACGCCTAACGCATAACGCATAACGCATAACGCATAACGCATAACGCATAACGCATAACGCATAACGCATAACGCATAACGCATAACGCATAACGCATAACGCATAACGCATAACGCATAACGCATAACGCATAACGCATAACGCATAACGCATAACGCATAACGCATAACGCATAACGCATAACGCATAACGCATAACGCATAACGCATAACGCATAACGCATAACGCATAACGCATAACGCATAACGCATAACGCATAACGCATAACGCATAACGCATAACGCATAACGCATAACGCATAACGCATAACGCATAACGCATAACGCATAACGCATAACGCATAACCCATAACGCATAACGCATAACGCATAAAGCATAACGCATAACGCTTAACGCATAACGCATAACGCATAACGCATAACGCATAACGCATAACGCATAACGCATAATGCATAATGCATAACGCTTAACGTATAGCCCATAACGCATAACGCATAACGCATAACGCATAACGCATAACGCATAACGCATAACGCATAACGCATAACGCATAACGCATAACGCATAACGCATAACGCATAACGCATAACGCATAACGCATAACGCATAACGCATAACGCATAACGCATAACGCATAACGCATAACGCATAACGCATAACGCATAACGCATAACGCATAACGCATAACGCATAACGCATAACGCATAACGCATAACGCATAACGCATAACGCATAACGCTTAACGCATAACGCATAACGCATAACGCATAACGCATAACGCATAACGCATAACGCATAACGCATGACGCATAACGCATAACGCATGACGCATAACGCATAACGCATAACGCATAACGCATAACGCATAACGCATAACGCTTAACGCATAACGCATAACGCATAACGCATAACACATAATGCATAACGCATAACGCTTAACGCATAGCCCATAACGCATAACGCATAACGCATCACGCATAACGCATAACGTATAACGCGTAACGCATAACGCATAACGAATAACGCATAACGCGTAACGCATAACGCGTAACGCATAACGCCTAACGCATAACGCAGAACGCATAACGCATAACGCATAACGCATAACGCATAACGCATAACGCATAACGCATAACGCATAACGCATAACGCATAACGCTTAACGCATAGCCCATAACGCATAACGCATAACGCATAACGCATCACGCATAACGCATAACGTATAACGCGTAACGCATAACGCCTAACGCATAACGCATAACGCATAACGCATAACGCATAACGCATAACGCATAACGCATAACGCATAACGCATAACGCATAACGCATAACGCATAACGCATAACGCATAACGCATAACGCATAACGCTTAACGCATAACGCATAACGCATAACGCATAACGCATAACGCATAACGCTTAACGCATAGCCCATAACGCATAACGCATAACGCATAACGCATAACGCATAACGCATAACGCATAACGCATAACGCTTAACGCATAACGCATAACGCATAACGCATAACGCATAACGCTTAACGCATAGCCCATAACGCATAACGCATAACGCATAACGCATCACGCATAACGCATAACGTATAACGCGTAACGCATAACGCCTAACGCATAACGCATAACGCATAACGCATAACGCATAACGCATAACGCATAACGCATAACGCATAACGCATAACGCATAACGCATAACGCATAACGCATAACGCATAACGCATAACGCATAACGCATAACGCATAACGCATAACGCATAACGCATAACGCTTAACGCATAACGCATAACGCATAACGCATAACGCATAACGCTTAACGCATAGCCCATAACGCATAACGCATAACGCATAACGCATCACGCATAACGCATAACGTATAACGCGTAACGCATAACGCCTAACGCATAACGCATAACGGATAACGCATAACGCATAACGCATAACGCATAACGCATAACGCATAACGCATAACGCATAACGCATAACGCATAACGCATAACGCATAACGCATAACGCATAACGTATAACGCGTAACGCATAACGCATAACGAATAACGCATAACGCGTAACGCATAACGCGTAACGCATAACGCCTAACGCATAACGCATAACGCATAACGCATAACGCATAACGCATAACGCATAACGCATAACGCATAACGCATAACGCATAACGCATAACGCATAACGCATAACGCATAACGCATAACGCATAACGCATAACGCATAACGCATAACGCATAACGCATAACGCATAACGCATAACGCATAACGCATAACGCATAACGCATAACGCAGAACGCATAACGCATAACGCATAACGCATATCGCATAACGCATAACGCATAACGCATAACGCATAACGCATAACGCATAACGCATAACGCATAACGCATAACGCATAACGCATAACGCATAACGCATAACGCATAACGCATAACGCATAACGCATAACGCATAACGCATAACGCATAACGCATAACGCATAACGCATAACGCATAACGCATAACGCATAACGCATAACGCATAACGCATAACGCATAACGCATAACGCATAACGCATAACGCATAACGCATAACGCATAACGCATAACGCTTAACGCATAGCCCATAACGCATAACGCATAACGCATAACGCATCACGCATAACGCATAACGCATAACGCATAACGCATAACGCATAACGCATAACGCATAACGCATAACGCATAACGCATAACGCATAACGCATAACGCATAACGCATAACGCATAACGCATAACGCATAACGCATAACGCATAACGCATAACGCATAACGCATAACGCATAACGCATAACGCATAACGCATAACGCATAACGCATAACGCATAACGCATAACGCATAACGCATAACGCATAACGCATAACGCATAACGCATAACGCATAACGCATAACGCATAACGCATAACGCATAACGCATAACGCATAACGCATAACGCATAACGCATAACGCATAACGCATAACGCATAACGCATAACGCATAACGCATAACGCATAACGCATAACGCATAACGCATATCGCATAACACATATCGCATAACGCATAACGCATAACGCTTAACGCATAACGCATAACGCATAACGCATAACGCATAACGGATAACGCATAACGCATAACGCATAACGCATAACACATAACGCATAACGCATAACGCATAAAGCATAACGCATAACGCTTAACGCATAACGCATAACGCATAACGCATAACGCATAACGCATAACGCATAACGCATAACGCATAACGCATAATGCATAACGCATAACGCATAACGCATAACGCATAACGCATAACGCATAACGCATAACGCATAACGCATAACGCATAACGCATAACGCATAACGCATAACGCTTAACGCATAACGCATAACGCATAACGCATAACGCATAACGCATAACGCATAACGCATAACGCATAACGCATAACGCATAACGCATGACGCATAACGCATAACGCATGACGCATAACGCATAACGCATAACGCATAACGCATAACGCATAACGCATAACGCTTAACGCATAACGCATAACGCATAACGCATAACACATAATGCATAACGCATAACGCTTAACGCATAGCCCATAACGCATAACGCATAACGCATCACGCATAACGCATAACGTATAACGCGTAACGCATAACGCATAACGAATAACGCATAACGCGTAACGCATAACGCGTAACGCATAACGCCTAACGCATAACGCAGAACGCATAACGCATAACGCATAACGCATAACGCATAACGCATAACGCATAACGCATAACGCATAACGCATAACGCATAACGCTTAACGCATAGCCCATAACGCATAACGCATAACGCATAACGCATCACGCATAACGCATAACGTATAACGCGTAACGCATAACGCCTAACGCATAACGCATAACGCATAACGCATAACGCATAACGCATAACGCATAACGCATAACGCATAACGCATAACGCATAACGCATAACGCATAACGCATAACGCTTAACGCATAACGCATAACGCATAACGCATAACGCATAACGCTTAACGCATAGCCCATAACGCATAACGCATCACGCATAACGCATCACGCATAACGCATAACGTATAACGCGTAACGCGTAACGCATAACGCCTAACGCATAACGCATAACGCATAACGCATAACGCATAACGCATAACGCATAACGCATAACGCATAACGCATAACGCATAACGCATAACGCATAACGCATAACGCATAACGCATAACGCATAACGCATAACGCATAACGCATAACGCATAACGCATAACGCATAACGCATAACGCATAACGCATAACGCATAACGCATAACGCATAACGCATAACGCTTAACGCATAACGCATAACGCATAACGCATAACGCATAACGCTTAACGCATAGCCCATAACGCATAACGCATAACGCATAACGCATCACGCATAACGCATAACGTATAACGCGTAACGCATAACGCCTAACGCATAACGCATAACGCATAACGCATAACGCATAACGCATAACGCATAACGCATAACGCATAACGCATAACGCATAACGCATAACGCATAACGCATAACGCATAACGCATAACGCATAACGCATAACGCATAACGCATAACGCATAACGCTTAACGCATAACGCATAACGCATAACGCATAACGCATAACGCTTAACGCATAGCCCATAACGCATAACGCATAACGCATAACGCATCACGCATAACGCATAACGTATAACGCGTAACGCATAACGCCTAACGCATAACGCATAACGCATAACGGATAACGCATAACGCATAACGCATAACGCATAACGCATAACGCATAACGCATAACGCATAACGCATAACGCATAACGCATAACGCATAACGCATAACGCATAACGCATAACGCATAACGCATAACGCATAACGCATAACGCATAACGCATAACGCATAACGCATAACGCATAACGCATAACGCATAACGCATAACGCATAACGCATAACGCATAACGCATAACGCATAACGCATAACGCATAACGCATAACGCATAACGCATAACGCATAACGCATAACGCATAACGCATAACGCATAACGCATAACGCATAACGCATAACGCATAACGCATAACGCATAACGCATAACGCATAACGCATAACGCATAACGCATAACGCATAACGCATAACGCATAACGCATAACGCATAACGCATAACGCATAACGCTTAACGCATAACGCATAACGCATAACGCATAACGCTTAACGCATAGCCCATAACGCATAACGCATAACGGATAACGCATAACGCATAACGCATAACGCATAACGCATAACACATAACGCATAACGCATAACGCATAACGCATAACGCATAACGCCTAACGCATAACGCATAACGCATAACGCATATCGCATAACGCATAACGCATAACGCATAACGCATAACGCATAACGCATAACGCATAACGCATAACGCATAACGCATAACGCATAACGCATAACGCATAACGCATAACGCATAACGCATAACGCATAACGCATAACGCATAACGCATAACGCATAACGCATAACGCATGACGCATAACGCATAACGCATAACGCATAACGCATAACGCATAACGCATAACGCATAACGCATAACGCTTAACGCATAACGCATAACGCATAACGCATAACGCATAACGCTTAACGCATAGCCCATAACGAATAACGCATAACGCATAACGCATCACGCATAACGCATAACGTATAACGCGTAACGCATAACGCCTAACGCATAACGCATAACGGATAACGCATAACGCATAACGCATAACGCATAACGCATAACGCATAACGCATAACGCATAACGCATAACGCATAACGCATAACGCATAACGCATAACGCATAACGCATAACGCATAACGCATAACGCATAACGCATAACGCATAACGCATAACGCATAACGCATAACGCATAACGCATAACGCATAACGCATAACGCATAACGCATAACGCATAACGCATAACGCATAACGCATAACGCATAACGCATAACGCATAACGCATAACGCATAACGCATAACGCATAACGCATAACGCATAACGCATAACGCATAACGCATAACGCATAACGCATAACGCATAACGCATAACGCATAACGCATAACGCATAACGCATAACGCATAACGCATAACGCATAACGCATAACGCATAACGCATAACGCATAACGCATAACGCATAACGCATAACGCATAACGCATAACGCATAACGCATAACGCATAACGCATAACGCATAACGCATAACGCATAACGCATAACGCATAACGCATAACACATAACGCATAACGCATAACGCATAACGCATAACGCATAACGCATAACGCATAACGCATAACGCATAACGCATAACGCATAACGCATAACGAATAACGCATAACGCATAACGCATAACGCATAACGCATAACGCATAACGCATAACGCATAACGCATAACGCATCACGCATAACGCATAACGCATAACGCATAACGCATAACGCATAACGCATAACGCATAACGCATAACGCATAACGCATAACGCATAACGCATAACGCATGACGCATAACGCATAACGCATAACGCATAACGCATAACGCATAACGCATAACGCATACCGCATAACGCATAACGCATAACGCATAACGCATAACGCTTAACGCATAACGCATAACGCATAACGCATAACGCATAATGCATAACCCATAATGCATAACGCATAACGCTTAACGCATAGCCCATAACGCATAACGCATAACGCATAACGCATCACGCATAACGCATAACGTATAACGCGTAACGCATAACGCATAACGAATAACGCATAACGCGTAACGCATAACGCATAACGCATAACGCATAACGCATAACGCATAACGCATAACGCATAACGCATAACGCATAACGCATAACGCATAACGCATAACGCATAACGCATAACGCATAACGCATAACGCATAACGAATAACGCATAACGCGTAACGCATAACGCGTAACGCATAACGCGTAACGCATAACGCGTAACGCATAACGCGTAACGCATAACGCATAACGCATAACGCATAACGCATAACGCATAACGCATAACGCATAACGCATAACGCATAACGCATAACGCATAACGCATAACGCATAACGCATAACGCATAACGCATAACGCATAACGCATAACGCATAACGCATAACGCATAACGCATAACGCATAACGCATAACGCATAACGCATAACGCATAACGCATAACGCATAACGCATAACGCAGAACGCATAACGCATAACGCATAACGCATATCGCATAACACATATCGCATAACGCATAACGCATAACGCTTAACGCATAACGCATAACGCATAACGCATAACGCATAACGCATAACGGATAACGCATAACGCATAACGCATAACGCATAACACATAACGCATAACGCATAACGCATAAAGCATAACGCATAACGCTTAACGCATAACGCATAACGCATAACGCATAACGCATAACGCATAACGCATAATGCATAATGCATAACGCTTAACGCATAGCCCATAACGCATAACGCATAACGCATAACGCATAACGCATAACGCATAACGCATAACGCATAACGCATAACGCATAACGCATAACGCATAACGCATAACGCATAACGCATAACGCATAACGCATAACGCATAACGCATAACGCATAACGCATAACGCATAACGCATAACGCATAACGCCTAACGCATAACGCATAACGCATAACGCATAACGCATAACGCATAACGCATAACGCATAACGCATAACGCATAACGCATAACGCATAACGCATAACGCATAACGCATAACGCATAACGCATAACGCATAACGCATAACGCATAACGCATAACGCATAACGCATATCGCATAACACATATCGCATAACGCATAACGCATAACGCTTAACGCATAACGCATAACGCATAACGCATAACGCATAACGGATAACGCATAACGCATAACGCATAACACATAACGCATAACGCATAACGCATAAAGCATAACGCATAACGCTTAACGCATAACGCATAACGCATAACGCATAACGCATAACGCATAACGCATAACGCATAACGCATAACGCATAATGCATAACGCATAACGCATAACGCATAACGCATAACGCATAACGCATAACGCATAACGCATAACGCATAACGCATAACGCATAACGCATAACGCATAACGCTTAACGCATAACGCATAACGCATAACGCATAACGCATAACGCATAACGCATAACGCATAACGCATAACGCATAACGCATGACGCATAACGCATAACGCATGACGCATAACGCATAACGCATAACGCATAACGCATAACGCATAACGCATAACGCTTAACGCATAACGCATAACGCATAACGCATAACACATAATGCATAACGCATAACGCTTAACGCATAGCCCATAACGCATAACGCATAACGCATCACGCATAACGCATAACGTATAACGCGTAACGCATAACGCATAACGAATAACGCATAACGCGTAACGCATAACGCGTAACGCATAACGCCTAACGCATAACGCAGAACGCATAACGCATAACGCATAACGCATAACGCATAACGCATAACGCATAACGCATAACGCATAACGCATAACGCATAACGCATAACGCTTAACGCATAGCCCATAACGCATAACGCATAACGCATAACGCATCACGCATAACGCATAACGTATAACGCGTAACGCATAACGCCTAACGCATAACGCATAACGCATAACGCATAACGCATAACGCATAACGCATAACGCATAACGCATAACGCATAACGCATAACGCATAACGCATAACGCATAACGCTTAACGCATAACGCATAACGCATAACGCATAACGCATAACGCTTAACGCATAGCCCATAACGCATAACGCATAACGCATAACGCATCACGCATAACGCATAACGTATAACGCGTAACGCGTAACGCATAACGCCTAACGCATAACGCATAACGCATAACGCATAACGCATAACGCATAACGCATAACGCATAACGCATAACGCATAACGCATAACGCATAACGCATAACGCATAACGCATAACGCATAACGCATAACGCATAACGCATAACGCATAACGCATAACGCATAACGCATAACGCATAACGCATAACGCATAACGCTTAACGCATAACGCATAACGCATAACGCATAACGCATAACGCTTAACGCATAGCCCATAACGCATAACGCATAACGCATAACGCATCACGCATAACGCATAACGTATAACGCGTAACGCATAACGCCTAACGCATAACGCATAACGCATAACGCATAACGCATAACGCATAACGCATAACGCATAACGCATAACGCATAACGCATAACGCATAACGCATAACGCATAACGCATAACGCATAACGCATAACGCATAACGCATAACGCATAACGCATAACGCATAACGCATAACGCTTAACGCATAACGCATAACGCA
The DNA here is from genome assembly GCF_051020765.1 of Lasioglossum baleicum. Classification (NCBI taxonomy): domain Eukaryota; kingdom Metazoa; phylum Arthropoda; class Insecta; order Hymenoptera; family Halictidae; genus Lasioglossum; species Lasioglossum baleicum. Next base: position 150,111 of record NW_027469223.1, read on the forward strand.
TAACGCATAACGCATAACGCTTAACGCATAGCCCATAACGCATAACGCATAACGCATAACGCATCACGCATAACGCATAACGTATAACGCGTAACGCATAACGCCTAACGCATAACGCATAACGGATAACGCATAACGCATAACGCATAACGCATAACGCATAACGCATAACGCATAACGCATAACGCATAACGCATAACGCATAACGCATAACGCATAACGCATAACGCATAACGCATAACGCATAACGCATAACGCATAACGCATAACGCATAACGCATAACGCATAACGCATAACGCATAACGCATAACGCATAACGCATAACGCATAACGCATAACGCATAACGCATAACGCATAACGCATAACGCATAACGCATAACGCATAACGCATAACGCATAACGCATAACGCATAACGCATAACGCATAACGCATAACGCATAACGCATAACGCATAACGCATAACGCATAACGCATAACGCATAACGCATAACGCATAACGCATAACGCATAACGCATAACGCATAACGCATAACGCATAACGCATAACGCATAACGCATAACGCATAACGCATAACGCATAACGCATAACGCATAACGCATAACGCTTAACGCATAACGCATAACGCATAACGCATAACGCTTAACGCATAGCCCATAACGCATAACGCATAACGCATAACGCATCACGCATAACGCATAACGCATAACGCATAACGCATAACGCATAACGCATAACGCATAACGCATAACGCATAACGCATAACGCATAACGCATAACGCATAACGCATAACGCATAACGCATAACGCATAACGCATAACGCATAACGCATAACGCATAACGCATAACGCATAACGCATAACGCATAACGCATAACGCATAACGCATAACGCATAACGCATAACGCATAACGCATAACGCATAACGCATAACACATAACGCATAACGTTCAATGAAAAAGTCATAACGCATAACGGATAACGCATAACGCATAACGCATAACGCATAACGCATAACGCATAACGCATAACGCATAACGCATAACGCATAACGCATAACGCATAACGCATAACGCATAACGCCTAACGCATAACGCATAACGCATAACGCATATCGCATAACGCATAACGCATAACGCATAACGCATAACGCATAACGCATAACGCATAACGCATAACGCATAACGCATAACGCATAACGCATAACGCATAACGCATAACGCATAACGCATAACGCATAACGCATAACGCATAACGCATAACGCATAACGCATAACGCATAACGCATAACGCATAACGCATAACGCATAACGCATAACGCATAACGCATAACGCATAACGCATAACGCATAACGCTTAACGCATAACGCATAACGCATAACGCATAACGCATAACGCTTAACGCATAGCCCATAACGAATAACGCATAACGCATAACGCATCACGCATAACGCATAACGTATAACGCGTAACGCATAACGCCTAACGCATAACGCATAACGGATAACGCATAACGCATAACGCATAACGCATAACGCATAACGCATAACGCATAACGCATAACGCATAACGCATAACGCATAACGCATAACGCATAACGCATAACGCATAACGCATAACGCATAACGCATAACGCATAACGCATAACGCATAACGCATAACGCATAACGCATAACGCATAACGCATAACGCATAACGCATAACGCATAACGCATAACGCATAACGCATAACGCATAACGCATAACGCATAACGCATAACGCATAACGCATAACGCATAACGCATAACGCATAACGCATAACGCATAACGCATAACGCATAACGCATAACGCATAACGCATAACGCATAACGCATAACGCATAACGCATAACGCATAACGCATAACGCATAACGCATAACGCATAACGCATAACGCATAACGCATAACGCATAACGCATAACACATAACGCATAACGCATAACGCATAACGCATAACGCATAACGCATAACGCATAACGCATAACGCATAACGAATAACGCATAACGCATAACGCATAACGCATAACGCATAACGCATAACGCATAACGCATAACGCATAACGCATCACGCATAACGCATAACGCATAACGCATAACGCATAACGCATAACGCATAACGCATAACGCATAACGCATAACGCATAACGCATAACGCATAACGCATGACGCATAACGCATAACGCATAACGCATAACGCATAACGCATAACGCATAACGCATACCGCATAACGCATAACGCATAACGCATAACGCATAACGCTTAACGCATAACGCATAACGCATAACGCATAACGCATAATGCATAACCCATAATGCATAACGCATAACGCTTAACGCATAGCCCATAACGCATAACGCATAACGCATAACGCATCACGCATAACGCATAACGTATAACGCGTAACGCATAACGCATAACGAATAACGCATAACGCGTAACGCATAACGCATAACGCATAACGCATAACGCATAACGCATAACGCATAACGCATAACGCATAACGCATAACGCATAACGCATAACGCATAGCCCATAACGCATAACGCATAACGCATAACGCATCACGCATAACGCATAACGTATAACGCGTAACGCATAACGCATAACGAATAACGCATAACGCGTAACGCATAACGCATAACGCATAACGCATAACGCATAACGCATAACGCATAACGCATAACGCATAACGCATAACGCATAACGCATAACGCATAACGCATAACGCATAACGCATAACGCATAACGAATAACGCATAACGCGTAACGCATAACGCGTAACGCATAACGCGTAACGCATAACGCGTAACGCATAACGCATAACGCATAACGCATAACGCATAACGCATAACGCATAACGCATAACGCATAACGCATAACGCATAACGCATAACGCATAACGCATAACGCATAACGCATAACGCATAACGCATAACGCATAACGCATAACGCATAACGCATAACGCATAACGCATAACGCATAACGCATAACGCATAACGCATAACGCATAACGCATAACGCATAACGCATAACGCATAACGCATAACGCATAACGCAGAACGCATAACGCATAACGCATAACGCATATCGCATAACACATATCGCATAACGCATAACGCATAACGCTTAACGCATAACGCATAACGCATAACGCATAACGCATAACGCATAACGGATAACGCATAACGCATAACGCATAACGCATAACACATAACGCATAACGCATAACGCATAAAGCATAACGCATAACGCTTAACGCATAACGCATAACGCATAACGCATAACGCATAACGCATAACGCATAACGCATAATGCATAATGCATAACGCTTAACGCATAGCCCATAACGCATAACGCATAACGCATAACGCATAACGCATAACGCATAACGCATAACGCATAACGCATAACGCATAACGCATAACGCATAACGCATAACGCATAACGCATAACGCATAACGCATAACGCATAACGCATAACGCATAACGCATAACGCATAACGCATAACGCATAATGCATAACGCATAACGCATAACGCATAACGCATAACGCATAACGCTTAACGCATAACGCATAACGCATAACGCATAACGCATAACGCTTAACGCATAGCCCATAACGCATAACGCATAACGCATCACGCATAACGCATAACGTATAACGCGTAACGCATAACGCATAACGCATAACGCATAATGGATAACGCATAACGCATAACGCATAACGCATAACGCATAACGCATAACGCATAACGCATAACGCATAACGCATAACGCATAACGCATAACGCATAACGCATAACGCATAACGCATAACGCATAACGCATAACGCATAACGCATAACGCATAACGCATAACGCATAACGCATAACGCATAACGCATAACGCATAACGCATAACGCATAACGCATAACGCATAACGCATAACGCATAACGCATAACGCATAACGCATAACGCATAACGCATGACGCATAACGCATAACGCATGACGCATAACGCATAACGCATAACGCATAACGCATAACGCATAACGCATAACGCTTAACGCATAACGCATAACGCATAACGCATAACACATAATGCATAACGCATAACGCTTAACGCATAGCCCATAACGCATAACGCATAACGCATCACGCATAACGCATAACGTATAACGCGTAACGCATAACGCATAACGAATAACGCATAACGCGTAACGCATAACGCGTAACGCATAACGCCTAACGCATAACGCATAACGCATAACGCATAACGCATAACGCATAACGCATAACGCATAACGCATAACGCATAACGCATAACGCATAACGCATAACGCATAACGCATAACGCATAACGCATAACGCATAACGCATAACGCATAACGCATAACGCATAACGCATAACGCATAACGCATAACGCATAACGCATATCGCATAACACATATCGCATAACGCATAACGCATAACGCTTAACGCATAACGCATAACGCATAACGCATAACGGATAACGCATAACGCATAACGCATAACGCATAACGCATAACGCATAACGCATAACGCATAACGCATGACGCATAACGCATAACGCATAACGCATAACGCATAACGCATAACGCATGACGCATCACGCATAACGCATAACGCATGACGCATAACGCATAACGCATAACGCATAACGCATAACGCATAACGCATAACGCATAACGCATAACGCATAACGCATAACGCATAACGCATAACGCATAACGCATAACGCATAACGCATAACGCATAACGCATAACGCATAACGCATAACGCATAACGCATAACGCATAACGCATAACGCATAACGCATAACGCATAACGCATAACGCATAACGCATAACGCATAACGCATAACGCATAACGCATAACGCATAACGCATAACGCATAACGCATAACGCATAACGCATAACGCATAACGCATAACGCATAACGCATAACGCATGACGCATAACGCATAACGCATAACGCATAACGCATAACGCATAACGCATAACGCATAACGCATAACGCATAACGCATAACGCATAACGCATAACGCATAACGCATAACGCATAACGCATAACGCATAACGCATAACGCATAACGCATAACGCATAACGCTTAACGCATAACGCATAACGCATAACGCATAACGCTTAACGCATAGCCCATAACGCATAACGCATAACGCATAACGCATCACGCATAACGCATAACGCATAACGCATAACGCATAACGCATAACGCATAACGCATAACGCATAACGCATAACGCATAACGCATAACGCATAACGCATAACGCATAACGCATAACGCATAACGCATAACGCATAACGCATAACGCATAACGCATAACGCATAACGCATAACGCATAACGCATAACGCATAACGCATAACACATAACGCATAACGTTCAATGAAAAAGTCATAACGCATAACGGATAACGCATAACGCATAACGCATAACGCATAACGCATAACGCATAACGCATAACGCATAACGCATAACGCATAACGCATAACGCATAACGCATAACGCATAACGCCTAACGCATAACGCATAACGCATAACGCATATCGCATAACGCATAACGCATAACGCATAACGCATAACGCATAACGCATAACGCATAACGCATAACGCATAACGCATAATGCATAACGCATAACGCATAACGCATAACGCTTAACGCATAACGCATAACGCATAACGCATAACGCATAACGCTTAACGCATAGCCCATAACGAATAACGCATAACGCATAACGCATCACGCATAACGCATAACGTATAACGCGTAACGCATAACGCCTAACGCATAACGCATAACGGATAACGCATAACGCATAACGCATAACGCATAACGCATAACGCATAACGCATAACGCATAACGCATAACGCATAACGCATAACGCATAACGCATAACGCATAACGCATAACGCATAACGCATAACGCATAACGCATAACGCATAACGCATAACGCATAACGCATAACGCATAACGCATAACGCATAACGCATAACGCATAACGCATAACGCATAACGCATAACGCATAACGCATAACGCATAACGCATAACGCATAACGCATAACGCATAACGCATAACGCATAACGCATAACGCATAACGCATAACGCATAACGCATAACGCATAACGCATAACGCATAACGCATAACGCATAACGCATAACGCATAACGCATAACGCATAACGCATAACGCATAACGCATAACGCATAACGCATAACGCATAACGCATAACGCATAACGAATAACGCATAACGCATAACGCATAACGCATAACGCATAACGCATAACGCATAACGCATAACGCATAACGCATAACGCATAACGCATAACGCATAACGCATAACGCATAACGCATAACGCATAACGCATAACGCATAACGCATAACGCATAACGCATAACGCATAACGCATAACGCATGACGCATAACGCATAACGCATAACGCATAACGCATAACGCATAACGCATAACGCATACCGCATAACGCATAACGCATAACGCATAACGCATAACGCTTAACGCATAACGCATAACGCATAACGCATAACGCATAATGCATAACCCATAATGCATAACGCATAACGCTTAACGCATAGCCCATAACGCATAACGCATAACGCATAACGCATCACGCATAACGCATAACGTATAACGCGTAACGCATAACGCATAACGAATAACGCATAACGCGTAACGCATAACGCATAACGCATAACGCATAACGCATAACGCATAACGCATAACGCATAACGCATAACGCATAACGCATAACGCATAACGCATAACGCGTAACGCATAACGCGTAACGCATAACGCATAACGCATAACGCATAACGCAGAACGCATAACGCATAACGCATAACGCATATCGCATAACACATATCGCATAACGCATAACGCATAACGCTTAACGCATAACGCATAACGCATAACGCATAACGCATAACGCATAACGCATAACGCATAACGCATAACGCATAACGCATGACGCATAACGCATAACGCATAACGCATAACGCATAACGCATAACGCATAACGCATACCGCATAACGCATAACGCATAACGCATAACGCATAACGCTTAACGCATAACGCATAACGCATAACGCATAACGCATAATGCATAACCCATAATGCATAACGCATAACGCTTAACGCATAGCCCATAACGCATAACGCATAACGCATAACGCATCACGCATAACGCATAACGTATAACGCGTAACGCATAACGCATAACGAATAACGCATAACGCGTAACGCATAACGCATAACGCATAACGCATAACGCATAACGCATAACGCATAACGCATAACGCATAACGCATAACGCATAACGCATAACGCATAACGCATAACGCATAACGCATAACGCATAACGCATAACGAATAACGCATAACGCGTAACGCATAACGCGTAACGCATAACGCGTAACGCATAACGCATAACGCATAACGCATAACGCATAACGCAGAACGCATAACGCATAACGCATAACGCATATCGCATAACACATATCGCATAACGCATAACGCATAACGCTTAACGCATAACGCATAACGCATAACGCATAACGCATAACGCATAACGGATAACGCATAACGCATAACGCATAACGCATAACACATAACGCATAACGCATAACGCATAAAGCATAACGCATAACGCTTAACGCATAACGCATAACGCATAACGCATAACGCTTAACGCATAGCCCATAACGAATAACGCATAACGCATAACGCATCACGCATAACGCATAACGTATAACGCATAGCCCATAACGCATAACGCATAACGCATAACGCATAACGCATAACGCATAACGCATAACGCATAACGCATAACGCATAACGCATAACGCATAACGCATAACGCATAACGCATAACGCATAACGCATAACGCATAACGCATAACGCATAACGCATAACGCATAACGCATAACGCATAATGCATAACGCATAACGCATAACGCATAACGCATAACGCATAACGCTTAACGCATAACGCATAACGCATAACGCATAACGCATAACGCTTAACGCATAGCCCATAACGCATAACGCATAACGCATCACGCATAACGCATAACGTATAACGCGTAACGCATAACGCATAACGCATAACGCATAATGGATAACGCATAACGCATAACGCATAACGCATAACGCATAACGCATAACGCATAACGCATAACGCATAACGCATAACGCATAACGCATAACGCATAACGCATAACGCATAACGCATAACGCATAACGCATAACGCATAACGCATAACGCATAACGCATAACGCATAACGCATAACGCATAACGCATAACGCATAACGCATAACGCATAACGCATAACGCATAACGCATAACGCATAACGCATAACGCATAACGCATAACGCATAACGCATAACGCATAACGTATAACGCATAACGCATGACGCATAACGCATAACGCATGACGCATAACGCATAACGCATAACGCATAACGCATAACGCATAACGCATAACGCTTAACGCATAACGCATAACGCATAACGCATAACACATAATGCATAACGCATAACGCTTAACGCATAGCCCATAACGCATAACGCATAACGCATCACGCATAACGCATAACGTATAACGCGTAACGCATAACGCATAACGAATAACGCATAACGCGTAACGCATAACGCGTAACGCATAACGCCTAACGCATAACGCATAACGCATAACGCATAACGCATAACGCATAACGCATAACGCATAACGCATAACGCATAACGCATAACGCATAACGCATAACGCATAACGCATAACGCATAACGCATAACGCATAACGCATAACGCATAACGCATAACGCATAACGCATAACGCATATCGCATAACACATATCGCATAACGCATAACGCATAACGCTTAACGCATAACGCATAACGCATAACGCATAACGGATAACGCATAACGCATAACGCATAACGCATAACACATAACGCATAACGCATAACGCATAACGCATGACGCATAACGCATAACGCATAACGCATAACGCATAACGCATAACGCATGACGCATCACGCATAACGCATAACGCATGACGCATAACGCATAACGCATAACGCATAACGCATAACGCATAACGCATAACGCATAACGCATAACGCATAACGCATAACGCATAACGCATAACGCATAACGCATAACGCATAACGCATAACGCATAACGCATAACGCATAACGCATAACGCATAACGCATAACGCATAACGCATAACGCATAACGCATAACGCATAACGCATAACGCATAACGCATAACGCATAACGCATAACGCATAACGCATAACGCATAACGCATAACGCATAACGCATAACGCATCACGCATAACGCATAACGTATAACGTATAACGCGTAACGCATAACGCATAACGAATAACGCATAACGCGTAACGCATAACGCGTAACGCATAACGCCTAACGCATAACGCATAACGCATAACGCATAACGCATAACGCATAACGCATAACGCATAACGCATAACGCATAACGCATAACGCATAACGCATAACGCATAACGCATAACGCATAACGCATAACGCATAACGCATAACGCATAACGCATAACGCAGCACGCATAACGCATAACGCATAACGCATATCGCATAACACATATCGCATAACGCATAACGCATAACGCTTAACGCATAACGCATAACGCATAACGCATAACGCATAACGGATAACGCATAACGCATAACGCATAACGCATAACACATAACGCATAACGCATAACGCATAAAGCATAACGCATAACGCTTAACGCATAACGCATAACGCATAACGCATAACGCATAACGCATAACGCATAACGCATAACGCATAACGCATAACGCATAACGCATAACGCATAACGCATAACGCATAACGCATAACGCATAACGCATAACGCATAACGCATAACGCATAACGCATAACGCATAACGCATAACGCATAACGCATAACGCATAACGCATAACGCATAACGCATAACGCATAACGCATAACGCATACCGCATACCGCAAAACGCATAACGCATAACGCACAACGCACAACGCACAACGCACAACGCATAACGCATAACGCATATCGCATAACGCATAACGCATAACGCATAACGCATAACGCATAACGCATAACGCATAACGCATAACGCATAACGCATAACGCATAACGCATAACGCATAACGCATAACGCATAACGCATAACGCATAACGCATAACGCATAACGTATAACGCATAACGCATAACGCATAACGCATAACGCATAACGCATAACGCATAACGCATAACGCATAACGCATAACGCATAACGCATAACGCATAACGCATAACGCATAACGCATAATGCATAACGCATAACGCTTAACGCATAGCCCATAACGCATAACGCATAACGCATAACGCATAACGCATAACGCATAACGCATAACGCATAACGCATAACGCATAACGCATAACGCATAACGCATAACGCATAACGCATAACGCATAACGCATAACGCATAACGCATAACGCATAACGCATAACGCATAACGCATAACGCATAACGCATAACGCATAACGCATAACGCTTAACGCATAACGCATAACGCATAACGCATAACGCATAACGCATAACGCATAACGCATAACGCATAACGCATAACGCATAACGCATAACGCATAACGCATAACGCATAACGCATAACGCATAACGCATAACGCATAACGCATAACGCATAACGCATAACGCATAATGCATAACGCATAACGCTTAACGCATAGCCCATAACGCATAACGCATAACGCATAACGCATAACGCATAACGCATAACGCATAACGCATAACGCATAACGCATAACGCATAACGCATAACGCATAACGCATAACGCATAACGCATAACGCATAACGCATAACGCATAACGCATAACGCATAACGCATAACGCATAACGCATAACGCATGACGCATAACGCATAACGCATGACGCATAACGCATAACGCATAACGCATAACGCATAACGCATAACGCATAACGCTTAACGCATAACGCATAACGCATAACACATAATGCATAACGCATAACGCTTAACGCATAGCCCATAACGCATAACGCATAACGCATCACGCATAACGCATAACGCAGAACGCATAACGCATAACGCATAACGCATATCGCATAACACATATCGCATAACGCATAACGCATAACGCTTAACGCATAACGCATAACGCATAACGCATAACGCATAACGGATAACGCATAACGCATAACGCATAACGCATAACACATAACGCATAACGCATAACGCATAAAGCATAACGCATAACGCTTAACGCATAACGCATAACGCATAACGCATAACGCATAACGCATAACGCATAACGCATAACGCATAACGCATAACGCATAACGCATAACGCATAACGCATAACGCATAACGCATAACGCATAACGCATAACGCATAACGCATAACGCATAACGCATAACGCATAACGCATAACGCATAACGCATAACGCATAACGCATAACGCATAACGCATAACGCATAACGCATAACGCATAACGCATAACGCATAACGCATAACGCATAACGCATAACGCATAACGCATAACGCATAACGCTTAACGCATAACGCATAACGCATAACGCATAACGCATAACGCTTAACGCATAGCCCATAACGCATAACGCATAACGCATAACGCATCACGCATAACGCATCACGCATAACGCATAACGTATAACGCGTAACGCATAACGCCTAACGCATAACGCATAACGCATAACGCATAACGCATAACGCATAACGCATAACGCATAACGCATAACGCTTAACGCATAACGCATAACGCATAACGCATAACGCATAACGGATAACGCATAACGCATAACGCATAACGCATAACACATAACGCATAACGCATAACGCATAAAGCATAACGCATAACGCTTAACGCATAACGCATAACGCATAACGCATAACGCATAACGCATAACGCATAACGCATAACGCATAACGCATAATGCATAATGCATAACGCTTAACGCATAGCCCATAACGCATAACGCATAACGCATAACGCATAACGCATAACGCATAACGCATAACGCATAACGCATAACGCATAACGCATAACGCATAACGCATAACGCATAACGCATAACGCATAACGCATAACGCATAATGCATAACGCATAACGCATAACGCATAACGCTTAACGCATAACGCATAACGCATAACGCATAACGCATAACGCTTAACGCATAGCCCATAACGCATAACGCATAACGCATAACGCATCACGCATAACGCATAACGTATAACGCGTAACGCATAACGCATAACGCATAACGCATAATGGATAACGCATAACGCATAACGCATAACGCATAACGCATAACGCATAACGCATAACGCATAACGCATAACGCATAACGCATAACGCATAACGCATAACGCATAACGCATAACGCATAACGCATAACGCATAACGCATAACGCATAACGCATAACGCATAACGCATAACGCATAACGCATAACGCATAACGCATAACGCATAACGCATAACGCATAACGCATAACGCATAACGCATAACGCATAACGCATAACGCATAACGCATAACGCATAACGCATAACGCATAACGCATAACGCATAACGCATAACGCATAACGCATAACGCATAACGCATAACGCATAACGCATAACGCATAACGCATAACGCATAACGCATAACGCATAACGCATAACGCATAACGCATAACGCATAACGCATAACGCATGACGCATAACGCATAACGCATGACTCATAACGCATAACGCATAACGCATAACGCATAACGCATAACGCATAACGCTTAACGCATAACGCATAACGCATAACGCATAACACATAATGCATAACGCATAACGCTTAACGCATAGCCCATAACGCATAACGCATAACGCATCACGCATAACGCATAACGCATAACGCGTAACGCATAACGCATAACGAATAACGCATAACGCGTAACGCATAACGCGTAACGCATAACGCCTAACGCATAACGCATAACGCATAACGCATAACGCATAACGCATAACGCATAACGCATAACGCATAACGCATAACGCATAACGCATAACGCATAACGCATAACGCATAACGCATAACGCATAACGCATAACGCATAACGCATAACGCATAACGCATAACGCATAACGCATAACGCATAACGCATAACGCATAACGCATAACGCATATCGCATAACACATATCGCATAACGCATAACGCATAACGCTTAACGCATAACGCATAACGCATAACGCATAACGGATAACGCATAACGCATAACGCATAACGCATAACACATAACGCATAACGCATAAAGCATAACGCATAACGCTTAACGCATAACGCATAACGCATAACGCATAACGCATAACGCATAACGCATAACGCATAACGCATAATGCATAATGCATAACGCTTAACGCATAGCCCATAACGCATAACGCATAACGCATAACGCATAACGCATAACGCATAACGCATAACGCATAACGCATAACGCATAACGCATAACGCATAACGCATAACGCATAACGCATAACGCATAACGCATAACGCATAACGCATAACGCATAACGCATAACGCATAACGCATAACGCATAACGCATAACGCATAACGCATAACGCATAACGCATAACGCATAACGCATAACGCATAACGCATAACGCATAACGCATAATGCATAACGCATAACGCATGACGCATAACGCATAACGCATAACGCATAACGCATAACGCATAACGCATAACGCATAACGCATAACGCATAACGCATAACGCATAACGCATAACGAATAACGCATAACGCGTAACGCATAACGCGTAACGCATAACGCCTAACGCATAACGCATAACGCATAACGCATAACGCATAACGCATAACGCATAACGCATAACGCATAACGCATAACGCATAACGCATAACGCATAACGCATAACGCATAACGCATAACGCATAACGCATAACGCATAACGCATAACGCAGAACGCATAACGCATAACGCATAACGCATATCGCATAACACATATCGCATAACGCATAACGCATAACGCTTAACGCATAACGCATAACGCATAACGCATAACGCATAACGGATAACGCATAACGCATAACGCATAACGCATAACACATAACGCATAACGCATAACGCATAAAGCATAACGCATAACGCTTAACGCATAACGCATAACGCATAACGCATAACGCATAACGCATAACGCATAACGCATAACGCATAACGCATAACGCATAACGCATAACGCATAACGCATAACGCATAACGCATAACGCATAACGCATAACGCATAACGCATAACGCATAACGCATAACGCATAACGCATAACGCATAACGCATAACGCATAACGCATAACGCATAACGCATAACGCATAACGCATAACGCATAACGCATAACGCATAACGCATAACGCATAACGCATAACGCATAACGCATAACGCATAACGCTTAACGCATAACGCATAACGCATAACGCATAACGCATAACGCTTAACGCATAGCCCATAACGCATAACGCATAACGCATAACGCATCACGCATAACGCATCACGCATAACGCATAACGTATAACGCGTAACGCATAACGCCTAACGCATAACGCATAACGCATAACGCATAACGCATAACGCATAACGCATAACGCATAACGCATAACGCATAACGCTTAACGCATAACGCATAACGCATAACGCATAACGCATAACGGATAACGCATAACGCATAACGCATAACGCATAACACATAACGCATAACGCATAACGCATAAAGCATAACGCATAACGCTTAACGCATAACGCATAACGCATAACGCATAACGCATAACGCATAACGCATAACGCATAACGCATAATGCATAATGCATAACGCTTAACGCATAGCCCATAACGCATAACGCATAACGCATAACGCATAACGCATAACGCATAACGCATAACGCATAACGCATAACGCATAACGCATAACGCATAACGCATAACGCATAACGCATAACGCATAACGCATAATGCATAACGCATAACGCATAACGCATAACGCTTAACGCATAACGCATAACGCATAACGCATAACGCATAACGCTTAACGCATAGCCCATAACGCATAACGCATAACGCATAACGCATCACGCATAACGCATAACGTATAACGCGTAACGCATAACGCATAACGCATAACGCATAATGGATAACGCATAACGCATAACGCATAACGCATAACGCATAACGCATAACGCATAACGCATAACGCATAACGCATAACGCATAACGCATAACGCATAACGCATAACGCATAACGCATAACGCATAACGCATAACGCATAACGCATAACGCATAACGCATAACGCATAACGCATAACGCATAACGCATAACGCATAACGCATAACGCATAACGCATAACGCATAACGCATAACGCATAACGCATAACGCATAACGCATAACGCATAACGCATAACGCATAACGCATAACGCATAACGCATAACGCATAACCCATAACGCATAACGCATAACGCATAACGCATAACGCATAACGCATAACGCATAACGCATAACGCATAACGCATAACGCATAACGCATAACGCATAACGCATAACGCATAACGCATAACGCATGACGCATAACGCATAACGCATGACTCATAACGCATAACGCATAACGCATAACGCATAACGCATAACGCATAACGCTTAACGCATAACGCATAACGCATAACGCATAACACATAATGCATAACGCATAACGCTTAACGCATAGCCCATAACGCATAACGCATAACGCATCACGCATAACGCATAACGTATAACGCGTAACGCATAACGCATAACGAATAACGCATAACGCGTAACGCATAACGCGTAACGCATAACGCCTAACGCATAACGCATAACGCATAACGCATAACGCATAACGCATAACGCATAACGCATAACGCATAACGCATAACGCATAACGCATAACGCATAACGCATAACGCATAACGCATAACGCATAACGCATAACGCATAACGCATAACGCATAACGCATAACGCATAACGCATAACGCATAACGCATAACGCATAACGCATAACGCATAACGCATATCGCATAACACATATCGCATAACGCATAACGCATAACGCTTAACGCATAACGCATAACGCATAACGCATAACGGATAACGCATAACGCATAACGCATAACGCATAACACATAACGCATAACGCATAAAGCATAACGCATAACGCTTAACGCATAACGCATAACGCATAACGCATAACGCATAACGCATAACGCATAACGCATAACGCATAATGCATAATGCATAACGCTTAACGCATAGCCCATAACGCATAACGCATAACGCATAACGCATAACGCATAACGCATAACGCATAACGCATAACGCATAACGCATAACGCATAACGCATAACGCATAACGCATAACGCATAACGCATAACGCATAACGCATAACGCATAACGCATAACGCATAACGCATAACGCATAACGCATAACGCATAACGCATAACGCATAACGCATAACGCATAACGCATAACGCATAACGCATAATGCATAACGCATAACGCTTAACGCATAGCCCATAACGCATAACGCATAACGCATAACGCATAACGCATAACGCATAACGCATAACGCATAACGCATAACGCATAACGCATAACGCATAACGCATAACGCATAACGCATAACGCATAACGCATAACGCATAACGCATAACGCATAACGCATAACGCATAACGCATAACGCATAACGCATAACGCATAACGCATAACGCATAACGCATAACGCATAACGCATAACGCATAACGCTTAACGCATAACGCATAACGCATAACGCATAACGCATAACGCTTAACGCATAGCCCATAACGCATAACGCATAACGCATAACGCATAACGCATAACGCATAACGCATCACGCATAACGCATAACGTATAACGCGTAACGCATAACGCCTAACGCATAACGCATAACGCATAACGCATAACGCATAACGCATAACGCATAACGCATAACGCATAACGCTTAACGCATAACGCATAACGCATAACGCATAACGCATAACGGATAACGCATAACGCATAACGCATAACGCATAACACATAACGCATAACGCATAACGCATAAAGCATAACGCATAACGCTTAACGCATAACGCATAACGCATAACGCATAACGCATAACGCATAACGCATAACGCATAACGCATAACGCATAACGCATAATGCATAATGCATAACGCTTAACGCATAGCCCATAACGCATAACGCATAACGCATAACGCATAACGCATAACGCATAACGCATAACGCATAACGCATAACGCATAACGCATAACGCATAACGCATAACGCACAACGCATAACGCATAACGCATAACGCATAACGCATAATGCATAACGCATAACGCATAACGCATAACGCATAACGCTTAACGCATAACGCATAACGCATAACGCATAACGCATAACGCTTAACGCATAGCCCATAACGCATAACGCATAACGCATAACGCATCACGCATAACGCATAACGTATAACGCGTAACGCATAACGCATAACGCATAACGCATAATGGATAACGCATAACGCATAACGCATAACGCATAACGCATAACGCATAACGCATAACGCATAACGCATAACGCATAACGCATAACGCATATCGCATAACGCATAACGCATAACGCATAACGCATAACGCATAACGCATAACGCATAACGCATAACGCATAACGCATAACGCATAACGCATAACGCATAACGCATAACGCATAACGCATAACGCATAACGCATAACGCATAACGCATAACGCATAACGCATAACGCATAACGCATAACGCATAACGCATAACGCATAACGCATAACGCATAACGCATAACGCATAACGCATAACGCATAACGCATAACGCATAACGCATAACGCATAACGCATAACGCATAACGCATAACGCATAACGCATAACGCATAACGCATAACGCATAACGCATAACGCATAACGCATGACGCATAACGCATAACGCATGACTCATAACGCATAACGCATAACGCATAACGCATAACGCTTAACGCATAACGCATAACGCATAACGCATAACACATAATGCATAACGCATAACGCTTAACGCATAGCCCATAACGCATAACGCATAACGCATCACGCATAACGCATAACGTATAACGCGTAACGCATAACGCATAACGAATAACGCATAACGCGTAACGCATAACGCGTAACGCATAACGCCTAACGCATAACGCATAACGCATAACGCATAACGCATAACGCATAACGCATAACGCATAACGCATAACGCATAACGCATAACGCATAACGCATAACGCATAACGCATAACGCATAACGCATAACGCATAACGCATAACGCATAACGCATAACGCATAACGCATAACGCATAACGCATAACGCATAACGCATAACGCATATCGCATAACACATATCGCATAACGCATAACGCATAACGCTTAACGCATAACGCATAACGCATAACGCATAACGGATAACGCATAACGCATAACGCATAACGCATAACACATAACGCATAACGCATAACGCATAACGCATGACGCATAACGCATAACGCATAACGCATAACGCATAACGCATGACGCATCACGCATAACGCATAACGCATGACGCATAACGCATAACGCATAACGCATAACGCATAACGCATAACGCATAACGCATAACGCATAACGCATAACGCATAACGCATAACGCATAACGCATAACGCATAACGCATAACGCATAACGCATAACGCATAACGCATAACGCATAACGCTTAACGCATAACGCATAACGCATAACGCATAACGCATAACGCTTAACGCATAGCCCATAACGCATAACGCATAACGCATAACGCATCACGCATAACGCATAACGTATAACGCGTAACGCATAACGCCTAACGCATAACGCATAACGCATAACGCATAACGCATAACGCATAACGCATAACGCATAACGCATAACGCATAACGCATAACGCATAACGCATAACGCATAACGCATAACGCATAACGCATAACGCATAACGCATAACGCATAACGCATAACGCTGAACGCATAACGCATAACGCATAACGCATAACGCATAACGCTTAACGCATAGCCCATAACGCATAACGCATAACGCATAACGCATCACGCATAACGCATAACGTATAACGCGTAACGCATAACGCCTAACGCATAACGCATAACGCATAACGCATAACGCATAACGCATAACGCTTAACGCATAACGCATAACGCATAACGCATAACGCATAACGCTTAACGCATAGCCCATAACGCATAACGCATAACGCATAACGCATAACGCATAACGCATAACGCATAACGCATAACGCATAACGCATAACGCATAACGCATAACGCATAACGCATAACGCATAACGCATAACGCATGACGCATAACGCATAACGCATGACGCATAACGCATAACGCATAACGCATAACGCATAACGCATAACGCATAACGCATAACGCATAACGCATAACGCATAACGCATAACGCATAACGCATAACGCATAACGCATAACGCATAACGCATAACGCATAACGCATAACGCATAACGCATAACGCATAACGCATAACGCATAACGCATAACGCATAACACATAACGCATAACGTTCAATGAAAAAGTCATAACGCATAACGGATAACGCATAACGCATAACGCATAACGCATAACGCATAACGCATAACGCATAACGCATAACGCATAACGCATAACGCATAACGCATAACGCATAACGCATAACGCATAACGCATATCGCATAACGCATAACGCATAACGCATAACGCATAACGCATAACGCATAACGCATAACGCATAACGCATAACGCATAACGCATAACGCATAACGCATAACGCATAACGCATAACGCATAACGCATAACGCATAACGCATAACGCATAACGCATAACGCATAACGCATAACGCATAACGCATAACGCATAACGCATAACGCATAACGCATAACGCTTAACGCATAACGCATAACGCATAACGCATAACGCATAACGCTTAACGCATAGCCCATAACGAATAACGCATAACGCATAACGCATCACGCATAACGCATAACGTATAACGCGTAACGCATAACGCCTAACGCATAACGCATAACGGATAACGCATAACGCATAACGCATAACGCATAACGCATAACGCATAACGCATAACGCATAACGCATAACGCATAACGCATAACGCATGACGCATAACGCATAACGCATGACGCATAACGCATAACGCATAACGCATAACGCATAACGCATAACGCATAACGCTTAACGCATAACGCATAACGCATAACGCATAACACATAATGCATAACGCATAACGCTTAACGCATAGCCCATAACGCATAACGCATAACGCATCACGCATAACGCATAACGCAGAACGCATAACGCATAACGCATAACGCATATCGCATAACACATATCGCATAACGCATAACGCATAACGCTTAACGCATAACGCATAACGCATAACGCATAACGCATAACGGATAACGCATAACGCATAACGCATAACGCATAACACATAACGCATAACGCATAACGCATAAAGCATAACGCATAACGCTTAACGCATAACGCATAACGCATAACGCATAACGCATAACGCATAACGCATAACGCATAACGCATAACGCATAACGCATAACGCATAACGCATAACGCATAACGCATAACGCATAACGCATAACGCATAACGCATAACGCATAACGCATAACGCATAACGCATAACGCATAACGCATAACGCATAACGCATAACGCATAACGCATAACGCATAACGCATAACGCATAACGCATAACGCATAACGCATAACGCATAACGCATAACGCTTAACGCATAACGCATAACGCATAACGCATAACGCATAACGCTTAACGCATAGCCCATAACGCATAACGCATAACGCATAACGCATCACGCATAACGCATCACGCATAACGCATAACGTATAACGCGTAACGCATAACGCCTAACGCATAACGCATAACGCATAACGCATAACGCATAACGCATAACGCATAACGCATAACGCATAACGCTTAACGCATAACGCATAACGCATAACGCATAACGCATAACGGATAACGCATAACGCATAACGCATAACGCATAACACATAACGCATAACGCATAACGCATAAAGCATAACGCATAACGCTTAACGCATAACGCATAACGCATAACGCATAACGCATAACGCATAACGCATAACGCATAACGCATAATGCATAATGCATAACGCTTAACGCATAGCCCATAACGCATAACGCATAACGCATAACGCATAACGCATAACGCATAACGCATAACGCATAACGCATAACGCATAACGCATAACGCATAACGCATAACGCATAACGCATAACGCATAACGCATAATGCATAACGCATAACGCATAACGCATAACGCTTAACGCATAACGCATAACGCATAACGCATAACGCATAACGCTTAACGCATAGCCCATAACGCATAACGCATAACGCATAACGCATCACGCATAACGCATAACGTATAACGCGTAACGCATAACGCATAACGCATAACGCATAATGGATAACGCATAACGCATAACGCATAACGCATAACGCATAACGCATAACGCATAACGCATAACGCATAACGCATAACGCATAACGCATAACGCATAACGCATAACGCATAACGCATAACGCATAACGCATAACGCATAACGCATAACGCATAACGCATAACGCATAACGCATAACGCATAACGCATAACGCATAACGCATAACGCATAACGCATAACGCATAACGCATAACGCATAACGCATAACGCATAACGCATAACGCATAACGCATAACGCATAACGCATAACGCATAACGCATAACGCATAACGCATAACGCATAACGCATAACGCATAACGCATAACGCATAACGCATAACGCATAACGCATAACGCATAACGCATAACGCATAACGCATAACGCATAACGCATAACGCATAACGCATAACGCATAACGCATAACGCATGACGCATAACGCATAACGCATGACTCATAACGCATAACGCATAACGCATAACGCATAACGCATAACGCATAACGCTTAACGCATAACGCATAACGCATAACGCATAACACATAATGCATAACGCATAACGCTTAACGCATAGCCCATAACGCATAACGCATAACGCATCACGCATAACGCATAACGCATAACGCGTAACGCATAACGCATAACGAATAACGCATAACGCGTAACGCATAACGCGTAACGCATAACGCCTAACGCATAACGCATAACGCATAACGCATAACGCATAACGCATAACGCATAACGCATAACGCATAACGCATAACGCATAACGCATAACGCATAACGCATAACGCATAACGCATAACGCATAACGCATAACGCATAACGCATAACGCATAACGCATAACGCATAACGCATAACGCATAACGCATAACGCATAACGCATATCGCATAACACATATCGCATAACGCATAACGCATAACGCTTAACGCATAACGCATAACGCATAACGCATAACGGATAACGCATAACGCATAACGCATAACGCATAACACATAACGCATAACGCATAAAGCATAACGCATAACGCTTAACGCATAACGCATAACGCATAACGCATAACGCATAACGCATAACGCATAACGCATAACGCATAATGCATAATGCATAACGCTTAACGCATAGCCCATAACGCATAACGCATAACGCATAACGCATAACGCATAACGCATAACGCATAACGCATAACGCATAACGCATAACGCATAACGCATAACGCATAACGCATAACGCATAACGCATAACGCATAACGCATAACGCATAACGCATAACGCATAACGCATAACGCATAACGCATAACGCATAACGCATAACGCATAACGCATAACGCATAACGCATAACGCATAACGCATAACGCATAACGCATAACGCATAACGCATAACGCATAATGCATAACGCATAACGCATGACGCATAACGCATAACGCATAACGCATAACGCATAACGCATAACGCATAACGCATAACGCATAACGCATAACGCATAACGAATAACGCATAACGCGTAACGCATAACGCGTAACGCATAACGCCTAACGCATAACGCATAACGCATAACGCATAACGCATAACGCATAACGCATAACGCATAACGCATAACGCATAACGCATAACGCATAACGCATAACGCATAACGCATAACGCATAACGCATAACGCATAACGCATAACGCATAACGCATAACGCATAACGCAGAACGCATAACGCATAACGCATAACGCATATCGCATAACACATATCGCATAACGCATAACGCATAACGCTTAACGCATAACGCATAACGCATAACGCATAACGCATAACGGATAACGCATAACGCATAACGCATAACGCATAACACATAACGCATAACGCATAACGCATAAAGCATAACGCATAACGCTTAACGCATAACGCATAACGCATAACGCATAACGCATAACGCATAACGCATAACGCATAACGCATAACGCATAACGCATAACGCATAACGCATAACGCATAACGCATAACGCATAACGCATAACGCATAACGCATAACGCATAACGCATAACGCATAACGCATAACGCATAACGCATAACGCATAACGCATAACGCATAACGCATAACGCATAACGCATAACGCATAACGCATAACGCATAACGCATAACGCATAACGCATAACGCATAACGCATAACGCTTAACGCATAACGCATAACGCATAACGCATAACGCATAACGCTTAACGCATAGCCCATAACGCATAACGCATAACGCATAACGCATCACGCATAACGCATCACGCATAACGCATAACGTATAACGCGTAACGCATAACGCCTAACGCATAACGCATAACGCATAACGCATAACGCATAACGCATAACGCATAACGCATAACGCATAACGCTTAACGCATAACGCATAACGCATAACGCATAACGCATAACGGATAACGCATAACGCATAACGCATAACGCATAACACATAACGCATAACGCATAACGCATAAAGCATAACGCATAACGCTTAACGCATAACGCATAACGCATAACGCATAACGCATAACGCATAACGCATAACGCATAACGCATAATGCATAATGCATAACGCTTAACGCATAGCCCATAACGCATAACGCATAACGCATAACGCATAACGCATAACGCATAACGCATAACGCATAACGCATAACGCATAACGCATAACGCATAACGCATAACGCATAACGCATAACGCATAACGCATAATGCATAACGCATAACGCATAACGCATAACGCTTAACGCATAACGCATAACGCATAACGCATAACGCATAACGCTTAACGCATAGCCCATAACGCATAACGCATAACGCATAACGCATCACGCATAACGCATAACGTATAACGCGTAACGCATAACGCATAACGCATAACGCATAATGGATAACGCATAACGCATAACGCATAACGCATAACGCATAACGCATAACGCATAACGCATAACGCATAACGCATAACGCATAACGCATAACGCATAACGCATAACGCATAACGCATAACGCATAACGCATAACGCATAACGCATAACGCATAACGCATAACGCATAACGCATAACGCATAACGCATAACGCATAACGCATAACGCATAACGCATAACGCATAACGCATAACGCATAACGCATAACGCATAACGCATAACGCATAACGCATAACGCATAACCCATAACGCATAACGCATAACGCATAACGCATAACGCATAACGCATAACGCATAACGCATAACGCATAACGCATAACGCATAACGCATAACGCATAACGCATAACGCATAACGCATAACGCATGACGCATAACGCATAACGCATGACTCATAACGCATAACGCATAACGCATAACGCATAACGCATAACGCATAACGCTTAACGCATAACGCATAACGCATAACGCATAACACATAATGCATAACGCATAACGCTTAACGCATAGCCCATAACGCATAACGCATAACGCATCACGCATAACGCATAACGTATAACGCGTAACGCATAACGCATAACGAATAACGCATAACGCGTAACGCATAACGCGTAACGCATAACGCCTAACGCATAACGCATAACGCATAACGCATAACGCATAACGCATAACGCATAACGCATAACGCATAACGCATAACGCATAACGCATAACGCATAACGCATAACGCATAACGCATAACGCATAACGCATAACGCATAACGCATAACGCATAACGCATAACGCATAACGCATAACGCATAACGCATAACGCATAACGCATAACGCATAACGCATATCGCATAACACATATCGCATAACGCATAACGCATAACGCTTAACGCATAACGCATAACGCATAACGCATAACGGATAACGCATAACGCATAACGCATAACGCATAACACATAACGCATAACGCATAAAGCATAACGCATAACGCTTAACGCATAACGCATAACGAATAACGCATAACGCATAACGCATAACGCATAACGCATAACGCATAATGCATAATGCATAACGCTTAACGCATAGCCCATAACGCATAACGCATAACGCATAACGCATAACGCATAACGCATAACGCATAACGCATAACGCATAACGCATAACGCATAACGCATAACGCATAACGCATAACGCATAACGCATAACGCATAACGCATAACGCATAACGCATAACGCATAACGCATAACGCATAACGCATAACGCATAACGCATAACGCATAACGCATAACGCATAACGCATAACGCATAACGCATAACGCATAACGCATAATGCATAACGCATAACGCTTAACGCATAGCCCATAACGCATAACGCATAACGCATAACGCATAACGCATAACGCATAACGCATAACGCATAACGCATAACGCATAACGCATAACGCATAACGCATAACGCATAACGCATAACGCATAACGCATAACGCATAACGCATAACGCATAACGCATAACGCATAACGCATAACGCATAACGCATAACGCATAACGCATAACGCATAACGCATAACGCATAACGCATAACGCATAACGCATAACGCATAACGCTTAACGCATAACGCATAACGCATAACGCATAACGCATAACGCTTAACGCATAGCCCATAACGCATAACGCATAACGCATAACGCATAACGCATAACGCATAACGCATCACGCATAACGCATAACGTATAACGCGTAACGCATAACGCCTAACGCATAACGCATAACGCATAACGCATAACGCATAACGCATAACGCATAACGCATAACGCATAACGCTTAACGCATAACGCATAACGCATAACGCATAACGCATAACGGATAACGCATAACGCATAACGCATAACGCATAACACATAACGCATAACGCATAACGCATAAAGCATAACGCATAACGCTTAACGCATAACGCATAACGCATAACGCATAACGCATAACGCATAACGCATAACGCATAACGCATAACGCATAACGCATAATGCATAATGCATAACGCTTAACGCATAGCCCATAACGCATAACGCATAACGCATAACGCATAACGCATAACGCATAACGCATAACGCATAACGCATAACGCATAACGCATAACGCATAACGCATAACGCATAACGCATAACGCACAACGCATAACGCATAACGCATAACGCATAACGCATAATGCATAACGCATAACGCATAACGCATAACGCATAACGCTTAACGCATAACGCATAACGCATAACGCATAACGCATAACGCTTAACGCATAGCCCATAACGCATAACGCATAACGCATAACGCATCACGCATAACGCATAACGTATAACGCGTAACGCATAACGCATAACGCATAACGCATAATGGATAACGCATAACGCATAACGCATAACGCATAACGCATAACGCATAACGCATAACGCATAACGCATAACGCATAACGCATAACGCATAACGCATAACGCATAACGCATAACGCATAACGCATAACGCATAACGCATAACGCATAACGCATAACGCATAACGCATAACGCATAACGCATAACGCATAACGCATAACGCATAACGCATAACGCATAACGCATAACGCATAACGCATAACGCATAACGCATAACGCATAACGCATAACGCATAACGCATAACGCATAACGCATAACGCATAACGCATAACGCATAACGCATAACGCATAACGCATAACGCATAACGCATAACGCATAACGCATAACGCATAACGCATAACGCATAACGCATAACGCATAACGCATAACGCATAACGCATAACGCATAACGCATAACGCATAACGCATGACGCATAACGCATAACGCATGACTCATAACGCATAACGCATAACGCATAACGCATAACGCTTAACGCATAACGCATAACGCATAACGCATAACACATAATGCATAACGCATAACGCTTAACGCATAGCCCATAACGCATAACGCATAACGCATCACGCATAACGCATAACGTATAACGCGTAACGCATAACGCATAACGAATAACGCATAACGCGTAACGCATAACGCGTAACGCATAACGCCTAACGCATAACGCATAACGCATAACGCATAACGCATAACGCATAACGCATAACGCATAACGCATAACGCATAACGCATAACGCATAACGCATAACGCATAACGCATAACGCATAACGCATAACGCATAACGCATAACGCATAACGCATAACGCATAACGCATAACGCATAACGCATAACGCATAACGCATAACGCATAACGCATAACGCATAACGCATATCGCATAACACATATCGCATAACGCATAACGCATAACGCTTAACGCATAACGCATAACGCATAACGCATAACGGATAACGCATAACGCATAACGCATAACGCATAACACATAACGCATAACGCATAACGCATAACGCATGACGCATAACGCATAACGCATAACGCATAACGCATAACGCATGACGCATCACGCATAACGCATAACGCATGACGCATAACGCATAACGCATAACGCATAACGCATAACGCATAACGCATAACGCATAACGCATAACGCATAACGCATAACGCATAACGCATAACGCATAACGCATAACGCATAACGCATAACGCATAACGCATAACGCATAACGCATAACGCTTAACGCATAACGCATAACGCATAACGCATAACGCATAACGCTTAACGCATAGCCCATAACGCATAACGCATAACGCATAACGCATCACGCATAACGCATAACGTATAACGCGTAACGCATAACGCCTAACGCATAACGCATAACGCATAACGCATAACGCATAACGCATAACGCATAACGCATAACGCATAACGCATAACGCATAACGCATAACGCATAACGCATAACGCATAACGCATAACGCATAACGCATAACGCATAACGCATAACGCATAACGCATAACGCTGAACGCATAACGCATAACGCATAACGCATAACGCATAACGCTTAACGCATAGCCCATAACGCATAACGCATAACGCATAACGCATCACGCATAACGCATAACGTATAACGCGTAACGCATAACGCCTAACGCATAACGCATAACGCATAACGCATAACGCATAACGCATAACGCTTAACGCATAACGCATAACGCATAACGCATAACGCATAACGCTTAACGCATAGCCCATAACGCATAACGCATAACGCATAACGCATAACGCATAACGCATAACGCATAACGCATAACGCATAACGCATAACGCATAACGCATAACGCATAACGCATAACGCATGACGCATAACGCATAACGCATGACGCATAACGCATAACGCATAACGCATAACGCATAACGCATAACGCATAACGCATAACGCATAACGCATAACGCATAACGCATAACGCATAACGCATAACGCATAACGCATAACGCATAACGCATAACGCATAACGCATAACGCATAACGCATAACGCATAACGCATAACGCATAACGCATAACGCATAACGCATAACGCATAACGCATAACGCATAACGCTTAACGCATAACGCATAACGCATAACGCATAACGCATAACGCTTAACGCATAGCCCATAACGAATAACGCATAACGCATAACGCATCACGCATAACGCATAACGTATAACGCGTAACGCATAACGCCTAACGCATAACGCATAACGGATAACGCATAACGCATAACGCATAACGCATAACGCATAACGCATAACGCATAACGCATAACGCATAACGCATAACGCATAACGCATAACGCATAACGCATAACGCATAACGCATAACGCATAACGAATAACGCATAACGCGTAACGCATAACGCATAACGCATAACGCATAACGCATAACGCATAACGCATAACGCATAACGCATAACGCATAACGGATAACGCATAACGCATAACGCATAACGCATAACGCATAACGCATAACGCATAACGCATATCGCATAACACATATCGCATAACGCATAACCCATAACGCTTAACGCATAACGCATAACGCATAACGCATAACGGATAACGCATAACGCATAACGCATAACGCATAACGCATAACGCATAACGCATAACACATAACGCATAACGCATAACGCTTAACGCATAACGCATAACGCATAACGCATAACGCATAACGCATAACGCTTAACGCATAGCCCATAACGCATAACGCATAACGCATAACGCATAACGCATATCGCATAACGCATAACGCATAACGCATAACGCATAACGCATAACGCATAACGCATAACGCATAACGCATAACGCATAACGCATAACGCATAACGCATAACGCATAACGCATAACGCATTACGCATAACGCATAACGCATAACGCATAACGCATAACGCATAACGCATAACGCATGACGCATAACGCATAACGCATAACGCATAACGCATAACGTATAACGCATAACGCATAACGCATAACGCATAACGCATAACGCATAACGCTTAACGCATAACGCATAACGCATAACGCATAACGCATAACGCATAACGCATAACGCATAACGCATAACGCATGACGCATAACGCATAACGCATGACGCATAACGCATAACGCATAACGCATAACGCATAACGCATAACGCATAACGCATAACGCATAACGCATAACGCATAACGCATAACGCATAACGCATAACGCATAACGCATAACGCATAACGCATAACGAATAACGCATAACGCATAACGCATAACGCATAACGCATAACGCATAACGCATAACGCATAACGCATAACGCATAACGCATAACGCATAACGCACAACGCATAACGCATAACGCATAACGCATAACGCATAACGCATAACGCATAACGCATAACGCATAACGCATAACGCATAACGCATAACGCATAACGCATACGCATAACGCATAACGCATAACGCATAACGCATAACGCATTACGCATAACGCATAACGCATAACGCATAACGCATAACACATAACGCATAACGCATAACGCATAACGCATAACGCATAACGCATAACGCATAACGCATAACGCATAACGCATGACGCATAACGCATAACGCATGACGCATAACGCATAACGCATAACGCATAACGCATAACGCATAACGCATAACGCATAACGCATAACGCATAACGCATAACGCATAACGCATAACGCATAACGCATAACGCTTAACGCATAACGCATAACGCATAACGCATAACGCATAACGCATAACGCATAACGCATAACGCATAATGCATAACGCATAACGCATAACGCATAACGCATAACGCATATCGCATAACGCATAACGCATAACGCATAACGCATAACGCATAACGCATAACGCATAACGCATAACGCATAACGCATAACGCATAACGCATAACGCATAACGCATAACGCATAACGCATAACGCATAACGCATAACGCATAACGCATAACGCATAACGCATAACGCATAACGCATAACGCATAACGCATAACGCATAACGCATAACGCATAACGCATAACGCATAACGCATAACGCATAACGCATAACGCATAACGAATAACGCAAAACGCATAACGCATAACGCATAACGCATAACGCATAACGCTTAACGCATAGCCCATAACGCATAACGCATAACGCATCACGCATAACGCATAACGTATAACGCGTAACGCATAACGCATAACGAATAACGCATAACGCGTAACGCATAACGCATAACGCATAACGCATAACGCATAACGCATAACGCATAACGCATAACGCATAACGCATAACGGATAACGCATAACGCATAACGCATAACGCATAACGCATAACGCATAACGCATAACGCATAACGCATAACGCATAACGCATAACGCATAACGCATAACGCATAACGCATAACGCATGACGCATAACGCATAACGCATAACGCATAACGCATAACGCATATCGCATAACACATATCGCATAACGCATAACCCATAACGCTTAACGCATAACGCATAACGCATAACGCATAACGGATAACGCATAACGCATAACGCATAACGCATAACGCATAACGCATAACACATAACGCATAACGCATAACGCTTAACGCATAACGCATAACGCATAACGCATAACGCATAACGCATAACGCTTAACGCATAGCCCATAACGCATAACGCATAACGCATAACGCATAACGCATATCGCATAACGCATAACGCATAACGCATAACGCATAACGCATAACGCATAACGCATAACGCATAACGCATAACGCATAACGCATAACGCATAACGCATAACGCATAACGCATTACGCATAACGCATAACGCATAACGCATAACGCATAACGCATAACGCATAACGCATGACGCATAACGCATAACGCATAACGCATAACGCATAACGTATAACGCATAACGCATAACGCATAACGCATAACGCATAACGCTTAACGCATAACGCATAACGCATAACGCATAACGCATAATGCATAACGCATAACGCTTAACGCATAGCCCATAACGCATAACGCATAACGCATCACGCATAACGCATAACGAATAACGCGTAACGCATAACGCATAACGCATAACGCATAACGCATAACGCATAACGCATAACGCATAACGCATAACGCATAACGCATAACGCATAACGCATAACGCATAACGCATAACGCATAACGCATAACGCATAACGCATAACGCATAACGCATAACGCATAACGCATAACGCATAACGCATAACGCATAACGCATAACGCATAACGCATAACGCATAACGCATAACGCTTAACGCATAACGCATAACGCATAACGCATAACGCATAACGCTTAACACATAGCCCATAACGAATAACGCATAACGCATAACGCATAACGCATAACGCATAACGCATAACGCATAACGCATAACGCATAACGCATAACGCATAACGCATAACGCATAACGCATAACGCATAACGCATAACGCATAACGCATAACGCATAACGCATAACGCATAACGCATAACGCATAACGCATAACGCTTAACGCATAACGCATAACGCATAACGCATAACGCATAACGCATAACGCATAACGAATAACGCATAACGCATAACGCATAACGCATAACGCATAACGCATAACGCTTAACGCATAGCCCATAACGCATAACGCATAACGCATCACGCATAACGCATAACGTATAACGCGTAACGCATAACGCATAACGAATAACGCATAACGCGTAACGCATAACGCATAACGCATATCGCATAACGCATAACGCATAACGCATAACGCATAACGCATAACGCATAACGCATAACGCATAACGCATAACGCATAACGCATAACGCATAACGCATAACTACGCATAACGCATAACGCATAACGCATAACGCATAACGCATAACGCATAACGCATAACGCTTAACGCATAACGCATAACGCATAACGCATAACGCATAACGCATAACGCATAACGCATAACGCATAACGCATAACGCATAACGCATAACGCATAACGCATAACGCATAACGCATAACGCATAACGCATAACGCATAACGCATAACGCATAACGCATAACGCATAACGCATAACGCATAACGCATAACGCATAACGCATAACGCATAACGCATAACGCATAACGCATAACGCATAACGCATAACGCATAACGCATGACGCATAACGCATAACGCATGGCGCATAACGCATAACGCATAACGCATAACGCATAACGCATAACGCATAACGTATAACGCGTAACGCATAACGCATAACGCATAACACATATCGCATAACGCATAACGCATAACGCATAACGCATAACGCATAACGCATAACGCATAACGCATAACGCATAACGCATAACGCATAACGCATAACGCATAACGCATAACGCATAACGCATAACGCATAACGCATAACGCATAACGCATAACGCATAACGCATAACGCATAACGCATAACGCATAACGCATAACGCATAACGCATAACGCATAACGCATAACGCATAACGCATAACGCATAACGCATAACGCATAACGCATAACGCATAACGCATAACGCATAACGCTTAACGCATAACGCATAACGCATAACGCATAACGCATAACGCATAACGCTTAACGCATAGCCCATAACGCATAACGCATAACGCATCACGCATAACGCATAACGCATAACGCATAACGCATAACGCATAACGCATAACGCATAACGCATAACGCATAACGCATAACGCATAACGCATAACGCATAACGCATAACGCATAACGCATAACGCATAACGCATAACGCATAACGCATAACGCATAACGCATAACGCTTAACGCATAACGCATAACGCATAACGCATAACGCATAACGCATAACGCATAACGAATAACGCATAACGCATAACGCATAACGCATAACGCATAACGCATAACGCTTAACGCATAGCCCATAACGCATAACGCATAACGCATCACGCATAACGCATAACGTATAACGCGTAACGCATAACGCATAACGAATAACGCATAACGCATAACGCATAACGCATAACGCATAACGCATAACGCATAACGCATAACGCATAACGCATAACGAATAACGCATAACGCATAACGCATAACGCATAACGCATAACGCATAACGCATAACGCATAACGCATAACGCATAACGCATAACGCATAACGCATAACGCATAACGCATAACGCATAACGCATAACGCATAACGCATAACGCATAACGCATAACGCATAACGCATAACGCATAACGCATAACGCATAACGCATAACGCATGACGCATAACGCATAACGCATGACGCATAACGCATAACGCATATCGCATAACACATATCGCATAACGCATAACCCATAACGCATAACGCATAACGCATATCGCATAACACATATCGCATAACGCATAACCCATAACGCTTAACGCATAACGCATAACGCATAACGCATAACGCATAACGGATAACGCATAA
This sequence comes from Lasioglossum baleicum, assembly GCF_051020765.1. Lineage (NCBI taxonomy): Eukaryota > Metazoa > Arthropoda > Insecta > Hymenoptera > Halictidae > Lasioglossum > Lasioglossum baleicum. The sequence continues at coordinate 184,745 of NW_027469223.1, forward strand.
CGCATAACGCATAACGCATAACGCTTAACGCATAACGCATAACGCATAACGCATAACGCATAACGCATAACGCATAACGCATAACGCATAACGCATAACGCATAACGCATAACGCATAACGCATAACGCATAACGCATAACGCATAACGCATAACGCATAACGCATAACGCATAACGCATAACGCATAACGCATAACGCATAACGCATAACGCATAACGCATAACGCATAACGCATAACGCATAACGCATAACGCATAACGCATAACGCATAACGCATAACGCATAACGCATAACGCATAACGCATAACGCATAACGCATGACGCATAACGCATAACGCATGACGCATAACGCATAACGCATAACGCATAACGCATAACGCATAACGCATAACGCATAACGCATAACGCATAACGCATAACGCATAACGCATAACGCTTAACGCATAACGCATAACGCATAACGCATAACGCATAATGCATAACGCATAACGCTTAACGCATAGCCCATAACGCATAACGCATAACGCATCACGCATAACGCATAACGAATAACGCGTAACGCATAACGCATAACGCATAACGCATAACGCATAACGCATAACGCATAACGCATAACGCATAACGCATAACGCATAACGCATAACGCATAACGCATAACGCATAACGCATAACGCATAACGCATAACGCATAACGCATAACGCATAACGCATAACGCATAACGCATAACGCATAACGCATAACGCATAACGCATAACGCATAACGCATAACGCATAACGCTTAACGCATAACGCATAACGCATAACGCATAACGCATAACGCTTAACACATAGCCCATAACGAATAACGCATAACGCATAACGCATAACGCATAACGCATAACGCATAACGCATAACGCATAACGCATAACGCATAACGCATAACGCATAACGCATAACGCATAACGCATAACGCATAACGCATAACGCATAACGCATAACGCATAACGCATAACGCATAACGCATAACGCATAACGCATAACGCATAACGCATAACGCTTAACGCATAACGCATAACGCATAACGCATAACGCATAACGCATAACGCATAACGCATAACGAATAACGCATAACGCATAACGCATAACGCATAACGCATAACGCATAACGCTTAACGCATAGCCCATAACGCATAACGCATAACGCATCACGCATAACGCATAACGTATAACGCGTAACGCATAACGCATAACGAATAACGCATAACGCGTAACGCATAACGCATAACGCATAACGCATAACGCATAACGCATAACGCATAACGCATAACGCATAACGCATAACGCATAACGCATAACGCATAACGCATAACGCATAACGCATAACGCATAACGCATAACGCATAACGCATAACGCATAACGCATAACGCATAACGCATAACGCATAACGCATAACGCATAACGCATAACGCATAACGCATAACGCATAACGCATAACGCATAACGCATAACGCATAACGCATAACGCATAACGCATAACGCATAACGCATAACGCATAACGCATAACGCATAACGCATAACGCATAACGCATAACGCATATCGCATAACACATATCGCATAACGCATAACCCATAACGCTTAACGCATAACGCATAACGCATAACGCATAACGGATAACGCATAACGCATAACGCATAACGCATAACGCATAACGCATAACGCATAACACATAACGCATAACGCATAACGCATAACGCATAACGCATAACGCATAACGCATAACGCATAACGCATAACGCATAACGCATAACGCATAACGCATAACGCATAACGCATAACGCATAACGCATAACGCATAACGCATAACGCATAACGCATAACGCATAACGCATAACGCATAAACGCATACCGCATAACGCATAACGCATAACGCATAACGCATAACGCATAACGCATAACGCATAACGCATAACGCATAACGCATAACGCATAACGCATAACGCATAACGCATACGCATAACGCATAACGCATAACGCATAACGCATAAACGCATAACGCATAACGCATAACGCATAACGCATAACGCATAACGCATAACGCATAACGCATAACGCATAACGCATAACGCATAACGCATAACGCATAACGCATAACGCATAACGCATAACGCATAACGCATAACGCATAACGCATAACGCATAACGCATAACGCATAACGCATAACGCATAACGCATAACGCATAACGCATAACGCATAACGCATAACGCATAACGCATAACGCATAACGCATAACGCATAACGCATAACGCATAACGCATAACGCATAACGCATAACGCATAACGCTTAACGCATAACGCATAACGCATAACGCATAACGCATAACGCATAACGCATAACGAATAACGCATAACGCATAACGCATAACGCATAACGCATAACGCATAACGCTTAACGCATAGCCCATAACGCATAACGCATAACGCATCACGCATAACGCATAACGTATAACGCGTAACGCATAACGCATAACGAATAACGCATAACGCGTAACGCATAACGCATAACGCATAACGCATATCGCATAACGCATAACGCATAACGCATAACGCATAACGCATAACGCATAACGCATAACGCAAACGCATAACGCATAACGCATAACGAATAACGCATAACGCATAACGCATAACGCATAACGCATAACGCATAACGCATAACGCATAACGCATAACGCATAACGCATAACGCATAACGCATAACGCATAACGCATAACGCATAACGCATGACGCATAACGCATAACGCATGGCGCATAACGCATAACGCATAACGCATAACGCATAACGCATAACGCATAACGCATAACGTATAACGCGTAACGCATAACGCATAACGCATAACACATATCGCATAACGCATAACGCATAACGCATAACGCATAACGCATAACGCATAACGCATAACGCATAACGCATAACGCATAACGCATAACGCATAACGCATAACGCATAACGCATAACGCATAACGCATAACGCATAACGCATAACGCATAACGCATAACGCATAACGCATAACGCATAACGCATAACGCATAACGCATAACGCATAACGCATAACGCATAACGCATAACGCATAACGCATAACGCATAACGCATAACGCATAACGCATAACGCATAACGCATAACGCATAACGCATAACGCATAACGCATAACGCATAACGCATAACGCATAACGCATAACGCATAACGAATAACGCATAACGCATAACGCATAACGCATAACGCATAACGCATAACGCTTAACGCATAGCCCATAACGCATAACGCATAACGCATCACGCATAACGCACAACGCATAACGCATAACGCATAACGCATAATGCATAACGCATAACGCATAACGCATAACGCATAACGCATAACGCATAACGCATAACGCATAACGCATAACGCATAACGCATAACGCATAACGCATAACGCATAACGCATAACGCATAACGCATAACGCATAACGCATAACGCATAACGCATAACGCATAACGCATAACGCATAACGCATAACGCATAACGCATAACGCATAACGCATAACGCATAACGCATAACGCATAACGCATAACGCATAACGCATAACGCATAACGCATAACGCATAAAGCATAACGCATATCGCATAACACATATCGCATAACGCATAACGCATAACGCTTAACGCATAACGCATAACGCATAACGCATAACGCATAACGCATAACGCATAACGCATAACGCATAACGCATAACGCATAACGCATAACGCATAACGCATAACGCATAACGCATAACGCATAACGCATAACGCATAACGCATAACGCATAACGCATAACGCATAACGCATAACGCATAACGCATAACGCATAACGCATAACGCATAACGCATAACGCATAACGCATAACGCATAACGCATAACGCATAACGCATAACGCATAACGCATAACGCATAACGCATAACGCATAACGCATAACGCATAACGCATAAAGCATAACGCATATCGCATAACACATATCGCATAACGCATAACGCATAACGCTTAACGCATAACGCATAACGCATAACGCATAACGCATAACGCATAACGCATAACGCATAACGCATAACGCATAACGCATAACGCATAACGCATAACGCATAACGCATAACGCATAACGCATAACGCATAACGCATAACGCATAACGCATAACGCATAACGCATAACGCATAACGCATAACGCATAACGCATAACGCATAACGCATAACGCATAACGCATAACGCATAACGCATAACGCATAACGCATAACGCATAACGCATAACGCATAACGCATAACGCATAACGCATAACGCATAACGCATAACGCATAACGCATAACGCATAACGCATAACGCATAACGCATAACGCATAACGCATAACGCATAACGCATAACGCATAACGCATAACGCATAACGCATAACGCATAACGCATAACGCATAACGCATAACGCATAACGCATAACGCATAACGCATAACGCATAACGCATAACGCATAACGCATAACGCATAACGCATAACGCATAACGCATAACGCATAACGCATAACGCATAACGCATAACGCATAACGCATAACGCATAACGCATAACGCATAACGCATAACGCATAACGCATAACGCATAACGCATAACGCATAACGCATAACGCATAACGCATAACGCATAACGCACAACGCATAACGCATAACGCATAACGCATAACGAATAACGCATAACGCATAACGCATAACGCATAACGCATAACGCATAACGCTTAACGCATAGCCCATAACGCATAACGCATAACGCATCACGCATAACGCATAACGCATAACGCATAACGCATAACGCATAACGCATAACGCATAACGCATAACGCATAACGCATAACGCATAACGCATAACGCATAACGCATAACGCATAACGCATAACGCATAACGCATAACGCATAACGCATAACGCATAACGCATAACGCATAACGCATAACGCATAACGCATAACGCATAACGCATAACGCATAACGCATAACGCATAACGCATAACGCATAACGCATAACGCATAACGCATAACGCAAAACGCATAACGCATAACGCATAACGCATAACGCATAACGCATAACGCATAACGCATAACGAATAACGCATAACGCATAACGCATAACGCATAACGCATAACGCATAACGCTTAACGCATAGCCCATAACGCATAACGCATAACGCATCACGCATAACGCACAACGCATAACGCATAACGCATAACGCATAATGCATAACGCATAACGCTTAACGCATAGCCCATAACGCATAACGCATAACGCATAACGCATAACGCATAGCCCATAACGCATAACGCATAACGCATAACGCATAACGCATATCGCATAACGCATAACGCATAACGCATAACGCATAACGCATAACGCATAACGCATAACGCATAACGCATAACGCATAACGCATAACGCATAACGCATAACGCATAACGCATAACGCATAACGCATTACGCATAACGCATAACGCATAACGCATAACGCATAACGCATAACGCATAAAGCATAACGCATAACGCATAACGCATAACGCATAACGCATAACGCATAACGCATAACGCATAACGCATAACGCATAACGCATAACGCATAACGCATAACGCATAACGCATAACGCATAACGCATAACGCATAACGCATAACGCATAACGCATAACGCATAACGCATAACGCATAACGCATAACGCATAACGCATAACGCATAACGCATAACGCATAACGCATAACGCATAACGCATAACGCATAACGCATAACGCATTACGCATAACGCATATCGCATAACGCATAACGCTTAACGCATAACGCATTACGCATAACGCATAACGCATTACGGATAACGCATAGCCCATAACGCATAACGCATAACGCATAACGCATCACGCATAACGCACAACGCATAACGCATAACGCATAACGCATAATGCATAACGCATAACGCTTAACGCATAGCCCATAACGCATAACGCATAACGCATAACGCATAACGCATAGCCCATAACGCATAACGCATAACGCATAACGCATAACGCATATCGCATAACGCATAACGCATAACGCATAACGCATAACGCATAACGCATAACGCATAACGCATAACGCATAACGCATAACGCATAACGCATAACGCATAACGCATAACGCATAACGCATAACGCATAACGCATTACGCATAACGCATAACGCATAACGCATAACGCATAACGCATAACGCATAAAGCATAACGCATAACGCATAACGCATAACGCATAACGCATAACGCATAACGCATAACGCATAACGCATAACGCATAACGCATAACGCATAACGCATAACGCATAACGCATAACGCATTACGCATAACGCATATCGCATAACGCATAACGCTTAACGCATAACGCATTACGCATAACGCATAACGCATTACGGATAACGCATGACGCATAACGCATAACGCACAACGCATAACGCATAACGCATAACGCATAACGCATAACGCATAACGCATAACGCAGAACGCATAACGCATAACGCACAACGCATAACGCATAACGCACAACGCATAACGCATAACGCATAACGCATAACGCATAACGCATAACGCATAACGCATAACGCATAACGCATAACGCATAACGCATAACGCATAACGCATAACGCATAACGCATAACGCATAACGCATAACGCATAACGCATAACGCTTAACGCATAACGCATAACGCATAACGCATAACGCATAACGCATAACGCATAACGCATAACGCATAACGCATAACGCATAACGCATAACGCATAACGCATAACGCATAACGCATAACGCATAACGCATAACGCATAACGCATAACGCATAACGCATAACGCATAACGCATAACGCATAACGCATAACGCATAACGCATAACGCATAACGCATAACGCATAACGCATAACGCATAACGCATAACGCATAACGCATAACGCATAACGCATAACGCATAACGCATAACGCATAACGCATAACGCATAACGCATAACGCATAACGCATAACGCATAACGCATAACGCATAACGCATAACGCATAACGCATAACGCATAACGCATAACGCATAACGCATAACGCATAACGCTTAACGCATAACGCATAACGCATAACGCATAACGCATAATGCATAACGCATAACGCTTAACGCATAGCCCATAACGCATAGCGCATAACGCATAACGCATAACGCATCGCGCATAACGCATAACGGATAACGCATAACGCATAACGCATAACGCATAACGGATAACGCATAACGCATAACGCATAACGCATAACGCATAACGCATAACGCATAACGCATAACGCATAACGCATAACGCATAACGCATAACGCATAACGCATAACGCATAACGCATAACGCATAACGCATAACGCATAACGCATAACGCATAACGCATAACGCATAACGCATAACGCATAACGCATAACGCATAACGCATAACGCATAACGCATAACGCATAACGCATAACGCATAACGCATAACGCATAACGCATAACGCATAACGCATAACGCATAACGCATAACGCATAACGCATAACGCATAACGCATAACGCATAACGCATAACGCATAACGCATAACGCATAACGCATAACGCATAACGCATAACGCATAACGCATAACGCATAACGCATAACGCATAACGCATAACGCATAACGCATAACGCATAACGCATAACGCATAACGCATAACGCATAACGCATAACGCATAACGCATAACGCATAACGCATAACGCATAACGCATAACGCATAACGCATAACGCATAACGCATAACGCATAACGCATAACGCATAACGCATAACGCATAACGCATAACGCATAACGCATAACGCATAACGCATAACGCATAACGCATAACGCATAACGCATAACGAATAACGCATAACGCATAACGCATAACGCATAACGCATAACGCATAACGCATAACGCATAACGCATAACGCATAACGCATAACGCATAACGCATAACGCATAACGCATAACGCATAACGCATAACGCATAACGCATAACGCATAACGCATAACGCATAACGCATAACGCATAACGCATGACGCATAACGCATAACGCATGACGCATAACGCATAACGCATAACGCATAACGCATAACGCATAACGCATAACGCATAACGCATAACGCATAACGCATAACGCATAACGCTTAACGCATAACGCATAACGCATAACGCATAACGCATAATGCATAACGCATAACGCTTAACGCATAGCCCATAACGCATAACGCATAACGCATCACGCATAACGCATAACGAATAACGCGTAACGCATAACGCATAACGAATAACGCATAATGCTTAACGCCTAACGCATAACGGATAACGCATAACGCATAACGTATAACGCATAACGCATAACGTATAACGCGTAACGCATAACGCATAACGCATAACACATATCGCATAACGCATATCGCATAACGCATAACGCATAACGCATAACGCATAACGCATAACGCATAACGCATAACGCATAACGCATAACGCATAACGCATAACGCATAACGCATAACGCATAACGCATAACGCATAACGCATAACGCATAACGCATAACGCATAACGCATAACGCATAACGCATAACGCATAACGCATAACGCATAACGCATAACGCATAACGCATAACGCATAACGCTTAACGCGTAGCCCATAACGCATAACGCATAACGCATCACGCATAACGCACAACGCATAACGCATAACGCATAACGCATAATGCATAACGCATAACGCTTAACGCATAGCCCATAACGCATAACGCATAACGCATAACGCATAACGCATAGCCCATAGCGCATAACGCATAACGCATAACGCATAACGCATATCGCATAACGCATAACGCATAACGCATAACGCATAACGCATAACGCATAACGCATAACGCATAACGCATAACGCATAACGCATAACGCATAACGCATAACGCATAACGCATAACGCATAACGCATAACGCATTACGCATAACGCATAACGCATAACGCATAACGCATAACGCATAACGCATAAAGCATAACGCATAACGCATAACGCATAACGCATAACGCATAACGCATAACGCATAACGCATAACGCATAACGCATAACGCATAACGCATAACGCATAACGCATAACGCATAACGCATAACGCATAACGCATAACGCATAACGCATAACGCATAACGCATAACGCATAACGCATAACGCATAACGCATAACGCATAACGCATAACGCATAACGCATAACGCATAACGCATAACGCATTACGCATAACGCATATCGCATAACGCATAACGCTTAACGCATAACGCATTACGCATAACGCATAACGCATTACGGATAACGCATAGCCCATAACGCATAACGCATAACGCATCACGCATAACGCACAACGCATAACGCATAACGCATAACGCATAATGCATAACGCATAACGCTTAACGCATAGCCCATAACGCATAACGCATAACGCATAACGCATAACGCATAGCCCATAACGCATAACGCATAACGCATAACGCATAACGCATATCGCATAACGCATAACGCATAACGCATAACGCATAACGCATAACGCATAACGCATAACGCATAACGCATAACGCATAACGCATAACGCATAACGCATAACGCATAACGCATAACGCATAACGCATAACGCATAACGCATAACGCATAACGCATTACGCATAACGCATAACGCATAACGCATAACGCATAACGCATAACGCATAAAGCATAACGCATAACGCATAACGCATAACGCATAACGCATAACGCATAACGCATAACGCATAACGCATAACGCATAACGCATAACGCATAACGCATAACGCATAACGCATAACGCATAACGCATAACGCATAACGCATTACGCATAACGCATATCGCATAACGCATAACGCTTAACGCATAACGCATTACGCATAACGCATAACGCATTACGGATAACGCATGACGCATAACGCATAACGCACAACGCATAACGCATAACGCATAACGCATAACGCATAACGCATAACGCATAACGCAGAACGCATAACGCATAACGCACAACGCATAACGCATAACGCACAACGCATAACGCATAACGCATAACGCATAACGCATAACGCATAACGCATAACGCATAACGCATAACGCATAACGCATAACGCATAACGCATAACGCATAACGCATAACGCATAACGCATAACGCATAACGCATAACGCATAACGCATAACGCATAACGCATAACGCATAACGCATAACGCATAACGCATAACGCTTAACGCATAACGCATAACGCATAACGCATAACGCATAATGCATAACGCATAACGCTTAACGCATAGCCCATAACGCATAGCGCATAACGCATAACGCATAACGCATCGCGCATAACGCATAACGGATAACGCATAACGCATAACGCATAACGCATAACGGATAACGCATAACGCATAACGCATAACGCATAACGCATAACGCATAACGCATAACGCATAACGCATAACGCATAACGCATAACGCATAACGCATAACGCATAACGCATAACGCATAACGCATAACGCATAACGCATAACGCATAACGCATAACGCATAACGCATAACGCATAACGCATAACGCATAACGCATAACGCATAACGCATAACGCATAACGCATAACGCATAACGCATAACGCATAACGCATAACGCATAACGCATAACGCATGACGCATAACGCATAACGCATGACGCATAACGCATAACGCATAACGCATAACGCATAACGCATAACGCATAACGCATAACGCATAACGCATAACGCATAACGCTTAACGCATAACGCATAACGCATAACGCATAACGCATAACGCATAATGCATAACGCATAAAGCTTAACGCATAGCCCATAACGCATAACGCATAACGCATCACGCATAACGCATAACGAATAACGCGTAGAGCATAACGCATAACGAATAACGCATAATGCTTAACGCCTAACGCATAACGGATAACGCATAACGCATAACGTATAACGCATAACGCATAACGTATAACGCGTAACGCATAACGCATAACGCATAACACATATCGCATAACGCATAACGCATAACGCATAACGCATAACGCATAACGCATAACGCATAACGCATAACGCATAACGCATAACGCATAACGCATAACGCATAACGCATAACGCATAACGCATAACGCATAACGCATAACGCATAACGCATAACGCATAACGCATAACGCATAACGCATAACGCATAACGCATAACGCATAACGCATAACGCATAACGCATAACGCATAACGCATAACGCATAACGCATAACGCATAACGCATAACGCATAACGCATAACGCATAACGCATAACGCATAACGCATAACGCATAACGCATAACGCATAACGCATAACGCATAACGCATAACGCATAACGCATAACGCATAACGCATAACGCATAACGCATACCGCATAACGCATAACGCATAACGCATAACGCATAACGCATAACGCATAACGCTTAACGCATAACGCATAACGCATAACGCATAACGGATAACGCATAACGCATAACGCATAACGCATAACGCATAACGCATAACGCATAACGCATAACGCATAACGCATAACGCATAACGCATAACGCATAACGCATAACGCATAACGCATAACGCATAACGCATAACGCATAACGCATAACGCATAACGCATAACGCATAACGCATAACGCATAACGCATAACGCATAACGCATAACGCATAACGCATAACGCATATCGCATAACGCATAACGCTTAACGCATAACGCATTACGCATAACGCATAACGCATTACGGATAACGCATAGCCCATAACGCATAACGCATAACGCATCACGCATAACGCACAACGCATAACGCATAACGCATAACGCATAATGCATAACGCATAACGCTTAACGCATAGCCCATAACGCATAACGCATAACGCATAACGCATAACGCATAGCCCATAACGCATAACGCATAACGCATAACGCATAACGCATATCGCATAACGCATAACGCATAACGCATAACGCATAACGCATAACGCATAACGCATAACGCATAACGCATAACGCATAACGCATAACGCATAACGCATAACGCATAACGCATAACGCATAACGCATAACGCATAACGCATAACGCATTACGCATAACGCATAACGCATAACGCATAACGCATAACGCATAACGCATAAAGCATAACGCATAACGCATAACGCATAACGCATAACGCATAACGCATAACGCATAACGCATAACGCATAACGCATAACGCATAACGCATAACGCATAACGCATAACGCATAACGCATAACGCATAACGCATAACGCATAACGCATTACGCATAACGCATATCGCATAACGCATAACGCTTAACGCATAACGCATTACGCATAACGCATAACGCATTACGGATAACGCATGACGCATAACGCATAACGCACAACGCATAACGCATAACGCATAACGCATAACGCATAACGCATAACGCATAACGCAGAACGCATAACGCATAACGCACAACGCATAACGCATAACGCACAACGCATAACGCATAACGCATAACGCATAACGGATAACGCATAACGCATAACGCATAACGCATAACGCATAACGCATAACGCATAACGCATAACGCATAACGCATAACGCATAACGCATAACGCATAACGCATAACGCATATCGCATAACGCATAACGCTTAACGCATAACGCATTACGCATAACGCATAACGCATTACGGATAACGCATAGCCCATAACGCATAACGCATAACGCATAACGCATAACGCATAACGGATAACGCATAACGCATAACGCATAACGCATAACGCATAACGCATAACGCATAACGCATAACGCATAACGCATAACGCATAACGCATAACGCATAACGCATAACGCATAACGCATAACGCATAACGCATAACGCATAACGCATAACGCATAACGCATAACGCATAACGCATAACGCATAACGCATAACGCATAACGCATAACGCATAACGCATAACGCATAACGCATATCGCATAACGCATAACGCTTAACGCATAACGCATTACGCATAACGCATAACGCATTACGGATAACGCATAGCCCATAACGCATAACGCATAACGCATCACGCATAACGCACAACGCATAACGCATAACGCATAACGCATAATGCATAACGCATAACGCTTAACGCATAGCCCATAACGCATAACGCATAACGCATAACGCATAACGCATAGCCCATAACGCATAACGCATAACGCATAACGCATAACGCATATCGCATAACGCATAACGCATAACGCATAACGCATAACGCATAACGCATAACGCATAACGCATAACGCATAACGCATAACGCATAACGCATAACGCATAACGCATAACGCATAACGCATAACGCATAACGCATAACGCATAACGCATTACGCATAACGCATAACGCATAACGCATAACGCATAACGCATAACGCATAAAGCATAACGCATAACGCATAACGCATAACGCATAACGCATAACGCATAACGCATAACGCATAACGCATAACGCATAACGCATAACGCATAACGCATAACGCATAACGCATAACGCATAACGCATAACGCATAACGCATTACGCATAACGCATATCGCATAACGCATAACGCTTAACGCATAACGCATTACGCATAACGCATAACGCATTACGGATAACGCATGACGCATAACGCATAACGCACAACGCATAACGCATAACGCATAACGCATAACGCATAACGCATAACGCATAACGCAGAACGCATAACGCATAACGCACAACGCATAACGCATAACGCACAACGCATAACGCATAACGCATAACGCATAACGGATAACGCATAACGCATAACGCATAACGCATAACGCATAACGCATAACGCATAACGCATAACGCATAACGCATAACGCATAACGCATAACGCATAACGCATAACGCATATCGCATAACGCATAACGCTTAACGCATAACGCATTACGCATAACGCATAACGCATTACGGATAACGCATAGCCCATAACGCATAACGCATAACGCATCACGCATAACGCACAACGCATAACGCATAACGCATAACGCATAATGCATAACGCATAACGCTTAACGCATAGCCCATAACGCATAACGCATAACGCATAACGCATATCGCATAGCCCATAACGCATAACGCATAACGCATAACGCATAACGCATATCGCATAACGCATAACGCATAACGCATAACGCATAACGCATAACGCATAACGCATAACGCATAACGCATAACGCATAACGCATAACGCATGACGCATAACGCATAACGCATAACGCATAACGCATAACGCATAACGCATTACGCATAACGCATAACGCATAACGCATAACGCATAACGCATAACGCATAAAGCATAACGCATAACGCATAACGCATAACGCATAACGCATAACGCATAACGCATAACGCATAACGCATAACGCATAACGCATAACGCATAACGCATAACGCATAACGCATAACGCATAACGCATAACGCATTACGCATAACGCATATCGCATAACGCATAACGCTTAACGCATAACGCATTACGCATAACGCATAACGCATTACGGATAACGCATGACGCATAACGCATAACGCACAACGCATAACGCATAACGCATAACGCATAACGCATAACGCATAACGCTTAACGCATAGCCCATAACGCATAACGCATAACGCATAACGCATAACGCATAACGCATAACGCATAACGCATAACGCATAACGCATAACGCATAACGCATAACGCATAACGCATTACGCATAACGCATAACGCATAACGCATAACGCATAACGCATAACGCATAAAGCATAACGCATAACGCATAACGCATAACGCATAACGCATAACGCATAACGCATAACGCATAACGCATAACGCATAACGCTTAACGCATAACGCATAACGCATAACGCATAACGCATAATGCATAACGGATAACGCATAACGCATAACGTATAACGCATAACGCATAACGTATAACGCGTAACGCATAACGCATAACGCATAACACATATCGCATAACGCATATCGCATAACGCATAACGCATAACGCATAACGCATAACGCATAACGCATAACGCATAACGCATAACGCATAACGCATAACGCATAACGCATAACGCATAACGCATAACGCATAACGCATAACGCATAACGCATAACGCATAACGCATAACGCATAACGCATAACGCATAACGCATAACGCATAACGCATAACGCATAACGCATAACGCATAACGCATAACGCATAACGCATAACGCATAACGCATAACGCATAACGCATAACGCATAACGCATAACGCATAACGCATAACGCATAACGCATAACGCATAACGCATAACGCATAACGCATAACGCTTAACGCATAACGCATAACGCATAACGCATAACGCATAACGCATAACGCTTAACGCATAGCCCATAACGCATAACGCATAACGCATCACGCATAACGCATAACGTATAACGCGTAACGCATAACGCCTAACGCATAACGCATAACGGATAACGCATAACGCATAACGCATAACGCATAACGCATAACGCATAACGCATAACGCATAACGCATAACGCATAACGCATAACGCATAACGCATAACGCATAACGCATAACGCATAACGCATAACGAATAACGCATAACGCATAACGCATAACGCATAACGCATAACGCATAACGCATAACGCATAACGCATAACGCATAACGCATAACGCATAACGCATAACGCATAACGCATAACGCATAACGCATAACGCATAACGCATAACGCATGACGCATAACGCATAACGCATGACGCATAACGCATAACGCATAACGCATAACGCATAACGCATAACGCATAACGCATAACGCATAACGCATAACGCTTAACGCATAACGCATAACGCATAACGCATAACGCATAATGCATAACGCATAACGCTTAACGCATAGCCCATAACGCATAACGCATAACGCATCACGCATAACGCATAACGAATAACGCGTAGAGCATAACGCATAACGAATAACGCATAATGCTTAACGCCTAACGCATAACGGATAACGCATAACGCATAACGTATAACGCATAACGCATAACGTATAACGCGTAACGCATAACGCATAACGCATAACACATATCGCATAACGCATAACGCATAACGCATAACGCATAACGCATAACGCATAACGCATAACGCATAACGCATAACGCATAACGCATAACGCATAACGCATAACGCATAACGCATAACGCATAACGCATAACGCATAACGCATAACGCATAACGCATAACGCATAACGCATAACGCATAACGCATAACGCATAACGCATAACGCATAACGCATAACGCATAACGCATAACGCATAACGCATAACGCATAACGCATAACGCATAACGCATAACGCATAACGCATAACGCATAACGCATAACGCATAACGCATAACGCATAACGCATAACGCATAACGCATAACGCATAACGCTTAACGCATAACGCATAACGCATAACGCATAACGGATAACGCATAACGCATAACGCATAACGCATAACGCATAACGCATAACGCATAACGCATAACGCATAACGCATAACGCATAACGCATAACGCATAACGCATAACGCATAACGCATAACGCATAACGCATAACGCATAACGCATAACGCATAACGCATAACGCATAACGCATAACGCATAACGCATAACGCATAACGCATAACGCATAACGCATAACGCATAACGCATAACGCATAACGCAAAACGCATAACGCATAACGCATAACGCATAACGCATAACGCATAACGCATAACGCATAACGCATAACGCATAACGCATAACGCATAACGCATAACGCATAACGCATAACGCATAACGCATAACGCATAACGCATAACGCATAACGCATAACGCATAACGCATAACGCATAACGCATAACGCATAACGCATAACGCATAACGCATAACGCATAACGCATAACGCATAACGCATAACGCATAACGCATAACGCATAACGCATAACGCTTAACGCATAGCCCATAACGCATAACGCATAACGCATCACGCATAACGCATAACGCATAACGCATAACGCATAACGCATAACGCATAACGCATAACGCATAACGCATAACGCATAACGCATAACGCATAACGCATAACGCATAACGCATAACGCATAACGCATAACGCATAACGCATAACGCATAACGCATAACGCATAACGCATAACGCATAACGCATAACGCATAACGCATAACGCATAACGCATAACGCATAACGCATAACGCAAAACGCATAACGCATAACGCATAACGCATAACGCATAACGCATAACGCATAACGCATAACGAATAACGCATAACGCATAACGCATAACGCATAACGCATAACGCATAACGCTTAACGCATAGCCCATAACGCATAACGCATAACGCATCACGCATAACGCACAACGCATAACGCATAACGCATAACGCATAATGCATAATGCATAACGCATAACGCTTAACGCATAGCCCATAACGCATAACGCATAACGCATAACGCATAACGCATAGCCCATAACGCATAACGCATAACGCATAACGCATAACGCATATCGCATAACGCATAACGCATAACGCATAACGCATAACGCATAACGCATAACGCATAACGCATAACGCATAACGCATAACGCATAACGCATAACGCATAACGCATAACGCATAACGCATAACGCATTACGCATAACGCATAACGCATAACGCATAACGCATAACGCATAACGCATAAAGCATAACGCATAACGCATAACGCATAACGCATAACGCATAACGCATAACGCATAACGCATAACGCATAACGCATAACGCTTAACGCATAACGCATAACGCATAACGCATAACGCATAATGCATAACGCATAACGCTTAACGCATAGCCCATAACGCATAACGCATAACGCATAAGGCATAACGCATAATGCATAACGCATAACGCTTAACGCATAGCCCATAACGCATAACGCATAACGCATAACGCATAACGCATAACGCATAACGCATAACGCATAACGCATAACGCATAACGCATAACGCATAACGCATAACGCATAACGCATAACGCATAACGCATAACGCATAACGCATAACGCATAACGCTTAACGCATAACGCATAACGCATAACGCATAACGCATAACGCATAACGCATAACGCATAACGCATAACGCATAACGCATAACGCATAACGCATAACGCATAACGCATAACGCATAACGCATAACGCATAACGCATAACGCATAACGCATAACGCATAACGCATAACGCATAACGCATAACGCATAACGCATTACGCATAACGCATATCGCATAACGCATAACGCTTAACGCATAACGCATTACGCATAACGCATAACGCATTACGGATAACGCATGACGCATAACGCATAACGCACAACGCATAACGCATAACGCATAACGCATAACGCATAACGCATAACGCATAACGCAGAACGCATAACGCATAACGCACAACGCACAACGCACAACGCACAACGCATAACGCATAACGCATAACGCATAACGCATAACGCATAACGCATAACGCATAACGCATAACGCATAACGCATAACGCATAACGCATAACGCATAACGCATAACGCATAACGCATAACGCATAACGCATAACGCATAACGCATAACGCATAACGCATAACGCATAACGCTTAACGCATAACGCATAACGCATAACGCATAACGCATAACGCATAACGCATAACGCATAACGCATAACGCATAACGCATAACGCATAACGCATAACGCATAACGCATAACGCATAACGCATAACGCATAACGCATAACGCATAACGCATAACGCATAACGCATAACGCATAACGCATAACGCATAACGCATAACGCATAACGCATAACGCATAACGCATAACGCATAACGCATAACGCATAACGCATAACGCATAACGCATAACGCATAACGCATAACGCATAACGCATAACGCATAACGCATAACGCATAACGCATAACGCATAACGCATAACGCATAACGCATAACGCATAACGCATAACGCATAACGCATAACGCATAACGCATAACGCATAACGCATAACGCATAACGCAGCATAACGCATAACGCATAACGCATAACGCATAACGCATAACGCATAACGCATAACGCATAACGCTTAACGCATAACGCATAACGCATAACGCATAACGCATAATGCATAACGCATAACGCTTAACGCATAGCCCATAACGCATAGCGCATAACGCATAACGCATAACGCATCGCGCATAACGCATAACGGATAACGCATAACGCATAACGCATAACGCATAACGGATAACGCATAACGCATAACGCATAACGCATAACGCATAACGCATAACGCATAACGCATAACGCATAACGCATAACGCATAACGCATAACGCATAACGCATAACGCATAACGCATAACGCATAACGCATAACGCATAACGCATAACGCATAACGCATAACGCATAACGCATAACGCATAACGCTTAACGCATAACGCATAACGCATAACGCATAACGCATAATGCATAACGCATAACGCTTAACGCATAGCCCATAACGCATAGCGCATAACGCATAACGCATAACGCATCGCGCATAACGCATAACGGATAACGCATAACGCATAACGCATAACGCATAACGGATAACGCATAACGCATAACGCATAACGCATAACGCATAACGCATAACGCATAACGCATAACGCATAACGCATAACGCATAACGCATAACGCATAACGCATAACGCATAACGCATAACGCATAACGCATAACGCATAACGCATAACGCATAACGCATAACGCATAACGCATAACGCATAACGCATAACGCATAACGCATAACGCATAACGCATAACGCATAACGCATAACGCATAACGCATAACGCATAACGCATAACGCATAACGCATAACGCATAACGCATAACGCATAACGCATAACGCATAACGCATAACGCATAACGCATAACGCATAACGCATAACGCATAACGCTTAACGCTTAACGCATAACGCATAACGCATAACGCATAACGCATAATGCATAACGCATAACGCTTAACGCATAGCCCATAACGCATAGCGCATAACGCATAACGCATAACGCATCGCGCATAACGCATAACGGATAACGCATAACGCATAACGCATAACGCATAACGGATAACGCATAACGCATAACGCATAACGCATAACGCATAACGCATAACGCATAACGCATAACGCATAACGCATAACGCATAACGCATAACGCATAACGCATAACGCATAACGCATAACGCATAACGCATAACGCATAACGCATAACGCATAACGCATAACGCATAACGCATAACGCATAACGCATAACGCATAACGCTTAACGCATAACGCATAACGCATAACGCATAACGCATAACGCATAACGCATAACGCTTAACGCATAACGCATAACGCATAACGCATAATGCATAACGCATAACGCTTAACGCATAGCCCATAACGCATAGCGCATAACGCATAACGCATAACGCATCGCGCATAACGCATAACGGATAACGCATAACGCATAACGCATAACGCATAACGGATAACGCATAACGCTTAACGCATAGCCCATAGCGCATAACGCATAACGCATAACGCATAACGCATAACGCATAACGCATAACGCATAACGCATAACGCATAACGCATAACGCATAACGCATAACGCATAACGCATAACGCATAACGCATAACGCATAACGCATAACGCATAACGCATAACGCATAACGCATAACGCATAACGCATAACGCATAACGCATAACGCATAACGCATAACGCATAACGCATAACGCATAACGCATAACGCATAACGCATAACGCATAACGCATAACGCATAACGCATAACGCATAACGCATAACGCATAACGCATAACGCATAACGCATAACGCATAACGCATAACGCATAACGCATAACGCATAACGCATAACGCATAACGCATAACGCATAACGCATAACGCATAACGCATAACGCATAACGCATAACGCATAACGCATAACGCATAACGCATAACGCATAACGCATAACGCATAACGCATAACGCATAACGCATAACGCATAACGCATAACGCATAACGCATAACGCATAACGCATAACGCATAACGCATAACGCATAACGCATAACGCATAACGCATAACGCATAACGCATAACGCATAACGCATAACGCATAACGCATAACGCATAACGCATAACGCATAACGCATAACGCATAACGCATAACGCATAACGCATAACGCATAACGCATAACGCATAACGCATAACGCATAACGCTTAACGCATAACGCATAACGCATAACGCATAACGCATAATGCATAACGCATAACGCTTAACGCATAGCCCATAACGCATAGCGCATAACGCATAACGCATAACGCATCGCGCATAACGCATAACGGATAACGCATAACGCATAACGCATAACGCATAACGGATAACGCATAACGCATAACGCATAACGCATAACGCATAACGCATAACGCATAACGCATAACGCATAACGCATAACGCATAACGCATAACGCATAACGCATAACGCATAACGCATAACGCATAACGCATAACGCATAACGCATAACGCATAACGCATAACGCATAACGCATAACGCATAACGCATAACGCATAACGCTTAACGCATAACGCATAACGCATAACGCATAACGCATAATGCATAACGCATAACGCTTAACGCATAGCCCATAACGCATAGCGCATAACGCATAACGCATAACGCATCGCGCATAACGCATAACGGATAACGCATAACGCATAACGCATAACGCATAACGGATAACGCATAACGCATAACGCATAACGCATAACGCATAAACGCATAACGCATAACGCATAACGCATAACGCATAACGCATAACGCATAACGCATAACGCATAACGCATAACGCATAACGCATAACGCATAACGCATAACGCATAACGCATAACGCATAACGCATAACGCATAACGCATAACGCATAACGCATAACGCATAACGCATAACGCATAACGCATAACGCATAACGCATAACGCATAACGCATAACGCATAACGCATAACGCATAACGCATAACGCATAACGCATAACGCATAACGCATAACGCATAACGCATAACGCATAACGCATAACGCATAACGCATAACGCATAACGCATAACGCATAACGCATAACGCATAACGCATAACGCATAACGCATAACGCATACGCATAACGCATCCAAACGCATAACGCATAACGCATAACGCATAACGCATAACGCATAACGCATAACGCATAACGCATAACGCATAACGCATAAGATAACGCATAACGCTAACGCATAACGCATAACGCATAACGCATAACGCATAACGCATAACGCATAACGCATAACGCATAACGCATAACGCATAACGCATAACGCATAACGCATAACGCATAACGCATAACGCATAACTAACGCATAACGCATAACGCATAACGCATAACGCATAACGCATAACGCATAACGCATAACGCATAACGCATAACGCTTAACGCATAACGCATAACGCATAACGCATAACGCATAACGCATAACGCTTAACGCATAACGCATAACGCATAACGCATAATGCATAACGCATAACGCTTAACGCATAGCCCATAACGCATAGCGCATAACGCATAACGCATAACGCATCGCGCATAACGCATAACGGATAACGCATAACGCATAACGCATAACGCATAACGGATAACGCATAACGCTTAACGCATAGCCCATAGCGCATAACGCATAACGCATAACGCATAACGCATAACGCATAACGCATAACGCATAACGCATAACGCATAACGCATAACGCATAACGCATAACGCATAACGCATAACGCATAACGCATAACGCATAACGCATAACGCATAACGCATAACGCATAACGCATAACGCATAACGCATAACGCATAACGCATAACGCATAACGCATAACGCATAACGCATAACGCATAACGCATAACGCATAACGCATAACGCATAACGCATAACGCATAACGCATAACGCATAACGCATAACGCATAACGCATAACGCATAACGCATAACGCATAACGCATAACGCATAACGCATAACGCATAACGCATAACGCATAACGCATAACGCATAACGCATAACGCATAACGCATAACGCATAACGCATAACGCATAACGCATAACGCATAACGCATAACGCTTAACGCATAACGCATAACGCATAACGCATAACGCATAATGCATAACGCATAACGCTTAACGCATAGCCCATAACGCATAGCGCATAACGCATAACGCATAACGCATCGCGCATAACGCATAACGGATAACGCATAACGCATAACGCATAACGCATAACGGATAACGCATAACGCATAACGCATAACGCATAACGCATAACGCATAACGCATAACGCATAACGCATAACGCATAACGCATAACGCATAACGCATAACGCATAACGCATAACGCATAACGCATAACGCATAACGCATAACGCATAACGCATAACGCATAACGCATAACGCATAACGCATAACGCATAACGCATAACGCATAACGCATAACGCATAACGCATAACGCATAACGCATAACGCATAACGCATAACGCATAACGCATAACGCATAACGCATAACGCATAACGCATAACGCATAACGCATAACGCATAACGCATAACGCATAACGCATAACGCATAACGCATAACGCATAACGCATAACGCATAACGCATAACGCATAACGCATAACGCATAACGCATAACGCATAACGCATAACGCATAACGCATAACGCATAACGCATAACGCATAACGCATAACGCATAACGCATAACGCATAACGCATAACGCATAACGCATAACGCATAACGCATAACGCATAACGCATAACGCATAACGCATAACGCATAACGCATAACGCATAACGCATAACGCATAACGCATAACGCATAACGCATAACGCATAACGCATAACGCATAACGAATAACGCATAACGCATAACGCATAACGCATAACGCATAACGCATAACGCATAACGCATAACGCATAACGCATAACGCATAACGCATAACGCATAACGCATAACGCATAACGCATAACGCATAACGCATAACGCATAACGCATAACGCATAACGCATGACGCATAACGCATAACGCATGACGCATAACGCATAACGCATAACGCATAACGCATAACGCATAACGCATAACGCATAACGCATAACGCATAACGCATAACGCATAACGCATAACGCTTAACGCATAACGCATAACGCATAACGCATAACGCATAATGCATAACGCATAACGCTTAACGCATAGCCCATAACGCATAACGCATAACGCATCACGCATAACGCATAACGAATAACGCGTAACGCATAACGCATAACGAATAACGCATAATGCTTAACGCCTAACGCATAACGGATAACGCATAACGCATAACGTATAACGCATAACGCATAACGTATAACGCGTAACGCATAACGCATAACGCATAACACATATCGCATAACGCATATCGCATAACGCATAACGCATAACGCATAACGCATAACGCATAACGCATAACGCATAACGCATAACGCATAACGCATAACGCATAACGCATAACGCATAACGCATAACGCATAACGCATAACGCATAACGCATAACGCATAACGCATAACGCATAACGCATAACGCATAACGCATAACGCATAACGCATAACGCATAACGCATAACGCATAACGCATAACGCATAACGCATAACGCATAACGCATAACGCATAACGCATAACGCATAACGCATAACGCATAACGCATAACGCATAACGCTTAACGCATAACGCATAACGCATAACGCATAACGCATAACGCATAACGCTTAACGCATAGCCCATAACGCATAACGCATAACGCATCACGCATAACGCATAACGTATAACGCGTAACGCATAACGCCTAACGCATAACGCATAACGGATAACGCATAACGCATAACGCATAACGCATAACGCATAACGCATAACGCATAACGCATAACGCATAACGCATAACGCATAACGCATAACGCATAACGCATAACGCATAACGCATAACGCATAACGCATAACGCATAACGCATAACGAATAACGCATAACGCATAACGCATAACGCATAACGCATAACGCATAACGCATAACGCATAACGCATAACGCATAACGCATAACGCATAACGCATAACGCATAACGCATAACGCATAACGCATAACGCATAACGCATAACGCATGACGCATAACGCATAACGCATGACGCATAACGCATAACGCATAACGCATAACGCATAACGCATAACGCATAACGCATAACGCATAACGCATAACGCATAACGCTTAACGCATAACGCATAACGCATAACGCATAACGCATAATGCATAACGCATAACGCTTAACGCATAGCCCATAACGCATAACGCATAACGCATCACGCATAACGCATAACGAATAACGCGTAGAGCATAACGCATAACGAATAACGCATAATGCTTAACGCCTAACGCATAACGGATAACGCATAACGCATAACGTATAACGCATAACGCATAACGTATAACGCGTAACGCATAACGCATAACGCATAACACATATCGCATAACGCATAACGCATAACGCATAACGCATAACGCATAACGCATAACGCATAACGCATAACGCATAACGCATAACGCATAACGCATAACGCATAACGCATAACGCATAACGCATAACGCATAACGCATAACGCATAACGCATAACGCATAACGCATAACGCATAACGCATAACGCATAACGCATAACGCATAACGCATAACGCATAACGCATAACGCATAACGCATAACGCATAACGCATAACGCATAACGCATAACGCATAACGCATAACGCATAACGCATAACGCATAACGCATAACGCATAACGCATAACGCATAACGCATAACGCATAACGCATAACGCATAACGCATAACGCATAACGCATAACGCATAACGCATAACGCATAACGCATAACGCATAACGCATAACGCATAACGCATAACGCATAACGCATAACGCATAACGCATAACGCATAACGCATAACGCATAACGCATAACGCATAACGCATAACGCATAACGCATAACGCATAACGCATAACGCATAACGCATAACGCATAACGCATAACGCATAACGCATAACGCATAACGCATAACGCATAACGCATAACGCATAACGCATAACGCATAACGCATAACGCATAACGCATAACGCATAACGCATAACGCATAACGCATAACGCATAACGCATAACGCATAACGCATAACGCATAACGCATAACGCATAACGAATAACGCATAACGCATAACGCATAACGCATAACGCATAACGCATAACGCTTAACGCATAGCCCATAACGCATAACGCATAACGCATCACGCATAACGCATAACGCATAACGCATAACGCATAACGCATAACGCATAACGCATAACGCATAACGCATAACGCATAACGCATAACGCATAACGCATAACGCATAACGCATAACGCATAACGCATAACGCATAACGCATAACGCATAACGCATAACGCATAACGCATAACGCATAACGCATAACGCATAACGCATAACGCATAACGCAAAACGCATAACGCATAACGCATAACGCATAACGCATAACGCATAACGCATAACGCATAACGAATAACGCATAACGCATAACGCATAACGCATAACGCATAACGCATAACGCTTAACGCATAGCCCATAACGCATAACGCATAACGCATCACGCATAACGCACAACGCATAACGCATAACGCATAACGCATAATGCATAACGCATAACGCTTAACGCATAGCCCATAACGCATAACGCATAACGCATAACGCATAACGCATAGCCCATAACGCATAACGCATAACGCATAACGCATAACGCATATCGCATAACGCATAACGCATAACGCATAACGCATAACGCATAACGCATAACGCATAACGCATAACGCATAACGCATAACGCATAACGCATAACGCATAACGCATAACGCATAACGCATTACGCATAACGCATAACGCATAACGCATAACGCATAACGCATAACGCATAAAGCATAACGCATAACGCATAACGCATAACGCATAACGCATAACGCATAACGCATAACGCATAACGCATAACGCATAACGCTTAACGCATAACGCATAACGCATAACGCATAACGCATAATGCATAACGCATAACGCTTAACGCATAGCCCATAACGCATAACGCATAACGCATAAGGCATAACGCATAATGCATAACGCATAACGCTTAACGCATAGCCCATAACGCATAACGCATAACGCATAACGCATAACGCATAACGCATAACGCATAACGCATAACGCATAACGCATAACGCATAACGCATAACGCATAACGCATAACGCATAACGCATAACGCATAACGCATAACGCATAACGCATAACGCATAACGCTTAACGCATAACGCATAACGCATAACGCATAACGCATAACGCATAACGCATAACGCATAACGCATAACGCATAACGCATAACGCATAACGCATAACGCATAACGCATAACGCATAACGCATAACGCATAACGCATAACGCATAACGCATAACGCATAACGCATAACGCATAACGCATAACGCATAACGCATTACGCATAACGCATATCGCATAACGCATAACGCTTAACGCATAACGCATTACGCATAACGCATAACGCATTACGGATAACGCATGACGCATAACGCATAACGCACAACGCATAACGCATAACGCATAACGCATAACGCATAACGCATAACGCATAACGCATAACGCATAACGCATAACGCATAACGCATAACGCATAACGCATAACGCATAACGCATAACGCTTAACGCATAACGCATAACGCATAACGCATAACGCATAACGCATAACGCATAACGCATAACGCATAACGCATAACGCATAACGCATAACGCATAACGCATAACGCATAACGCATAACGCATAACGCATAACGCATAACGCATAACGCATAACGCATAACGCATAACGCATAACGCATAACGCATAACGCATAACGCATAACGCATAACGCATAACGCATAACGCATAACGCATAACGCATAACGCATAACGCATAACGCATAACGCATAACGCATAACGCATAACGCATAACGCATAACGCATAACGCATAACGCATAACGCATAACGCATAACGCATAACGCATAACGCATAACGCATAACGCATAACGCATAACGCATAACGCATAACGCATAACGCATAACGCATAACGCATAACGCATAACGCATAACGCATAACGCATAACGCTTAACGCATAACGCATAACGCATAACGCATAACGCATAATGCATAACGCATAACGCTTAACGCATAGCCCATAACGCATAGCGCATAACGCATAACGCATAACGCATCGCGCATAACGCATAACGGATAACGCATAACGCATAACGCATAACGCATAACGGATAACGCATAACGCATAACGCATAACGCATAACGCATAACGCATAACGCATAACGCATAACGCATAACGCATAACGCATAACGCATAACGCATAACGCATAACGCATAACGCATAACGCATAACGCATAACGCATAACGCATAACGCATAACGCATAACGCATAACGCTTAGCGCATAACGCATAACGCATAACGCATAACGCATAACGCATAACGCATAACGCTTAACGCATAACGCATAACGCATAACGCATAATGCATAACGCATAACGCTTAACGCATAGCCCATAACGCATAGCGCATAACGCATAACGCATAACGCATCGCGCATAACGCATAACGGATAACGCATAACGCATAACGCATAACGCATAACGGATAACGCATAACGCTTAACGCATAGCCCATAGCGCATAACGCATAACGCATAACGCATAACGCATAACGCATAACGCATAACGCATAACGCATAACGCTTAACACATAACGCATAACGCATAACGCATAACGCATAACGCATAACGCATAACGCTTAACGCATAGCCCATAGCGCATAACGCATAACGCATAACGCATAACGCATAACGCATAACGCATAACGCATAACGCATAACGCATAACGCATAACGCATAACGCATAACGCATAACGCATAACGCATAACGCATAACGCATAACGCATAACGCATAACGCATAACGCATAACGCATAACGCATAACGCATAACGCATAACGCATAACGCATAACGCATAACGCATAACGCATAACGCATAACGCATAACGCATAACGCATAACGCATAACGCATAACGCATAACGCATAACGCATAACGCATAACGCATAACGCATAACGCATAACGCATAACGCATAACGCATAACGCATAACGCATAACGCATAACGCATAACGCATAACGCATAACGCATAACGCATAACGCATAACGCATAACGCATAACGCATAACGCATAACGCATAACGCATAACGCATAACGCATAACGCATAACGCATAACGCATTACGCATAACGCATATCGCATAACGCATAACGCTTAACGCATAACGCATTACGCATAACGCATAACGCATTACGGATAACGCATGACGCATAACGCATAACGCACAACGCATAACGCAGAACGCATAACGCATAACGCACAACGCATAACGCATAACGCACAACGCATAACGCATAACGCATAACGCATAACGCATAACGCATAACGCATAACGCATAACGCATAACGCATAACGCATAACGCATAACGCATAACGCATAACGCATAACGCATAACGCATAACGCATAACGCATAACGCATAACGCATAACGCATAACGCATAACGCATAACGCATAACGCATAACGCATAACGCATAACGCATAACGCATAACGCATAACGCATAACGCATAACGCATAACGCATAACGCATAACGCATAACGCATAACGCATAACGCATAACGCATAACGCATAACGCATAACGAACGCATAACGCATAACGCATAACGCATAACGCATAACGCATACGCATAACGCATAACGCATAACGCATAACGCATAACGCATAACGCATAACGCATAACGCATAACGCATAACGCATAACGCATAACGCATAACGCATAACGCATAACGCATAACGCATACGCATAACGCATAACGCATAACGCATAACGCATAACGCATAACGCATAACGCTAACGCATAACGCATAACGCATAACGCATAACGCATAACGCATAACGCATAACGCATAACGCATAACGCATAACGCATAACGCATAACGCATAACGCATAACGCATAACGCATAACGCATAACGCATAACGCATAACGCATAACGCATAACGCATAACGCATAACGCATAACGCATAACGCATACGCATAACGCATAACGCATACGCATAACGCATAACGCATAACGCATAACGCATAACGCATAACGCATAACGCTTAACGCATAACGCATAACGCATAACGCATAACGCATAATGCATAACGCATAACGCTTAACGCATAGCCCATAACGCATAGCGCATAACGCATAACGCATAACGCATAACGCATCGCGCATAACGCATAACGGATAACGCATAACGCATAACGCATAACGCATAACGGATAACGCATAACGCATAACGCATAACGCATAACGCATAACGCATAACGCATAACGCATAATGCATAACGCATAACGCTTAACGCATAGCCCATAACGCATAGCGCATAACGCATAACGCATAACGCATCGCGCATAACGCATAACGGATAACGCATAACGCATAACGCATAACGCATAACGGATAACGCATAACGCTTAACGCATAGCCCATAGCGCATAACGCATAACGCATAACGCATAACGCATAACGCATAACGCATAACGCATAACGCTTAACACATAACGCATAACGCATAACGCATAACGCATAACGCATAACGCATAACGCATAACGCTTAACGCATAGCCCATAGCGCATAACGCATAACGCATAACGCATAACGCATAACGCATAACGCATAACGCATAACGCATAACGCATAACGCATAACGCATAACGCATAACGCATAACGCATAACGCATAACGCATAACGCATAACGCATAACGCATAACGCATAACGCATAACGCATAACGCATAACGCATAACGCATAACGCATAACGCATAACGCATAACGCATAACGCATAACGCATAACGCATAACGCATAACGCATAACGCATAACGCATAACGCATAACGCATAACGCATAACGCATAACGCATAACGCATAACGCATAACGCATAACGCATAACGCATAACGCATAACGCATAACGCATAACGCATAACGCATAACGCATAACGCATAACGCATAACGCATAACGCATAACGCATAACGCATAACGCATAACGCATAACGCATAACGCATAACGCATAACGCATAACGCTTAACGCATAACGCATAACGCATAACGCATAACGCATAATGCATAACGCATAACGCTTAACGCATAGCCCATAACGCATAGCGCATAACGCATAACGCATAACGCATAACGCATCGCGCATAACGCATAACGGATAACGCATAACGCATAACGCATAACGCATAACGGATAACGCATAACGCATAACGCATAACGCATAACGCATAACGCATAACGCATAACGCATAATGCATAACGCATAACGCTTAAACGCATAGCCCATAACGCATAGCGCATAACGCATAACGCATAACGCATCGCGCATAACGCATAACGGATAACGCATAACGCATAACGCATAACGCATAACGGATAACGCATAACGCTTAACGCATAGCCCATAGCGCATAACGCATAACGCATAACGCATAACGCATAACGCATAACGCATAACGCATAACGCTTAACACATAACGCATAACGCATAACGCATAAACGCATAACGCATAACGCATAACGCATAACGCTTAACGCATAGCCCATAGCGCATAACGCATAACGCATAACGCATAACGCATAACGCATAACGCATAACGCATAACGCATAACGCATAACGCATAACGCATAACGCATAACGCATAACGCATAACGCATAACGCATAACGCATAACGCATAACGCATAACGCATAACGCATAACGCATAACGCATAACGCATAACGCATAACGCATAACGCATAACGCATAACGCATAACGCATAACGCATAACGCATAACGCATAACGCATAACGCATAACGCATAACGCATAACGCATAACGCATAACGCATAACGCATAACGCATAACGCATAACGCATAACGCATAACGCATAACGCATAACGCATAACGCATAACGCATAACGCATAACGCATAACGCATAACGCATAACGCATAACGCATAACGCATAACGCATAACGCATAACGCTTAACGCATAACGCATAACGCATAACGCATAACGCATAATGCATAACGCATAACGCTTAACGCATAGTCCATAACGCATAGCGCATAACGCATAACGCATAACGCATCGTGCATAACGCATAACGGATAACGCATAACGCATAACGCATAACGCATAACGGATAACGCATAACGCTTAACGCATAGCCCATAGCGCATAACGCATAACGCATAACGCATAACGCATAACGCATAACGCATAACGCATAACGCATAACGCATAACGCATAACGCATTACGCATAACGCATATCGCATAACGCATAACGCTTAACGCATAACGCATTACGCATAACGCATAACGCATTACGGATAACGCATGACGCATAACGCATAACGCACAACGCATAACGCATAACGCATAACGCATAACGCATAACGCATAACGCATAACGCATAACGCATAACGCATAACGCATAACGCATAACGCATAACGCATAACGCATAACGCATAACGCATAACGCATAACGCATAACGCATAACGCATAACGCATAACGCATAACGCATAACGCATAACGCATAACGCATAACGCATAACGCATAACGCATAACGCATAACGCATAACGCATAACGCATAACGCATAACGCATAACGCATAACGCATAACGCATAACGCATAACGCATAACGCATAACGCATAACGCATAACGCATAACGCATAACGCATAACGCATAACGCATAACGTATAACGCATAACGCATAACGCATAACGCATAACGCATAACGCATAACGCATAACGCATAACGCATAACGCATAACGCATAACGCATAACGCATAACGCATAACGCATAACGCATAACGCATAACGCATAACGCATAACGCATAACGCATAACGCATAACGCATAACGCATAACGCATAACGCATAACGCATAACGCATAACGCATAACGCATAACGCATAACGCATAACGCATAACGCATAACGCATAACGCATAACGCATAACGCATAACGCATAACGCATAACGCATAACGCATAACGCATAACGCATAACGCATAACGCATAACGCATAACGCATAACGCATAACGCATAACGCATAACGCATAACGCATAACGCATAACGCATAACGCATAACGCATAACGCATAACGCTTAACGCATAACGCTTAACGCATAACGCATAACGCATAACGCATAACGCATAACGCATAACGCATAACGCTTAACGCATAACGCATAACGCATAACGCATAACGCATAACGCATAACGCATAACGCATAACGCATAACGCATAACGCATAACGCATAACGCATAACGCATACCGCATAACGCATAACGCATAACACATAACGCATAACGTTCAATGAAAAAGTCATAACGCATAACGGATAACGCGTAACGCATAACGCTTAACGCATAACGCATAACGCATAACGCATAACGCATAACGCATAACGCATAACGCATAACGCATAACGCATAACGCATAACGCATAACGCATAACGCATAACGCATAACGCATAACGCATAACGCATAACGCATAACGCATAACGCATAACGCATAACGCATAACGCATAACGCATAACGCATAACGCATAACGCATAACGCATAACGCATAACGCATAACGCATAACGCATAACGCTTAACGCATAACGCATAACGCATAACGCATTACGCATAACGCATATCGCATAACGCATAACGCTTAACGCATAACGCATTACGCATAACGCATAACGCATTACGGATAACGCATGACGCATAACGCATAACGCATAACGCATAACGCATAACGCATAACGCATAACGCATAACGCATAACGCATAACGCATAACGCATAACGCATAACGCATAACGCATAACGCATAACGCATAACGCATAACGCATAACGCATAACGCATAACGCATAACGCATAACGCATAACGCATAACGCATAACGCATAACGCATAACGCATAACGCATAACGCATAACGCATAACGCAGAACGCATAACGCATAACGCATAACGCATAACGCATAACGCATAACGCATAACGCATAACGCATAACGCATAACGCATAACGCATAACGCATAACGCATAACGCATAACGCATAACGCATAACGCATAACGCTTAACGCATAACGCATAACGCATAACGCATAACGCATAACGCATAACGCATAACGCATAACGCATAACGCATAACGCATAACGCATAACACATAACGCATAACGCATAACGCATAACGCTTAACGCATAACGCCTAACGCATAACGCGTAACGCATAATGCATAACGCATAACGCTTAACGCATAGCCCATAACGCATAATGCATCGCGCATAACGCATAACGGATAACGCATAACGCATAACGCATAACGGATAACGCATAACGCATAACGCATAACGCATAACGAATTACGCATAACGCATAACCCATAACGCATAACGCATAACGCATAACGCATAACGCATAACGCATAACACATAACGCATAACGCATAACGCATAACGCTTAACGCATAACGCCTAACGCATAACGCGTAACGCATAATGCATAACGTATAACGCTTAACGCATAGCCCATAACGCATAACGCATAACGCATCGCGCATAACGCATAACGGATAACGCATAACGCATAACGGATAACGCATAACGCATAACGCATAACGAATTACGCATAACGCATAACCCATAACGCATAACGCATAACGCATAACGCATAACGCATAACGCATAACGCATAACGCATAACGCATAACGCATAACGCATAACGCATAACGCATAACGCATAACGCATAACGCATAACGGATAACGCATAACGCATAACGCATAACGCATAACGCATAACGCATAACGCATAACGCATAACGCATAACGCATAACGCATAACGCATAACGCATAACGCATAACGCATAACGCATAACGCATAACGCATAACGCATAACGCATAACGCATAACGCATAACGCATAACGCATAACGCATAACGGATAACGCATGACGCACAACGCATAACGCACAACGCACAACGCATAACGCATAACGCATAACGCATAACGCATAACGCATAACGCATAACGCATAACGCATAACGCATAACGCATAACGCATAACGCATAACGCTTAACGCATAACGCATAACGCATAACGCATAACGCATAATGCATAACGCATAACGCTTAACGCATAGTCCATAACGCATAGCGCATAACGCATAACGCATAACGCATCGCGCATAACGCATAACGGATAACGCATAACGCATAACGCATAACGCATAACGGATAACGCATAACGCTTAACGCATAGCCCATAGCGCATAACGCATAACGCATAACGCATAACGCATAACGCATAACGCATAACGCATAACGCATAACGCATAACGCATTACGCATAACGCATATCGCATAACGCATAACGCTTAACGCATAACGCATTACGCATAACGCATAACGCATTACGGATAACGCATGACGCATAACGCATAACGCATAACGCATAACGCATAACGCATAACGCATAACGCATAACGCATAACGCATAACGCATAACGCATAACGCATAACGCATAACGCATAACGCATAACGCATAACGCATAACGCATAACGCATAACGCATAACGCATAACGCATAACGCATAACGCATAACGCATAACGCATAACGCATAACGCATAACGCATAACGCATAACGCATAACGCATAACGCATAACGCATAACGCATAACGCATAACGCATAACGCATAACGCATAACGCATAACGCATAACGCATAACGCATAACGCATAACGCATAACGCATAACGCATAACGCATAACGCATAACGCATAACGCATAACGCATAACGCATAACGCATAACGCATAACGGATAACGCATGACGCACAACGCATAACGCACAACGCACAACGCACAACGCATAACGCATAACGCATAACGCATAACGCATAACGCATAACGCATAACGCATAACGCATAACGCATAACGCATAACGCATAACGCATAACGCATAACGCATAACGCATAATGCATAACGCATAGCCCATAACGCATAGCGCATAACGCATAACGCATAACGCATCGCGCATAACGCATAACGGATAACGCATAACGCATAACGCATAACGCATAACGGATAACGCATAACGCTTAACGCATAGCCCATAGCGCATAACGCATAACGCATAACGCATAACGCTTAACGCATAGCCCATAACGCATAATGCATCGCGCATAACGCATAACGGATAACGCATAACGCATAACGCATAACGGATAACGCATAACGCATAACGCATAACGCATAACGAATTACGCATAACGCATAACCCATAACGCATAACGCATAACGCATAACGCATAACGCATAACGCATAACACATAACGCATAACGCATAACGCTTAACGCATAACGCCTAACGCATAACGCGTAACGCATAATGCATAACGTATAACGCTTAACGCATAGCCCATAACGCATAACGCATAACGCATCGCGCATAACGCATAACGGATAACGCATAACGCATAACGGATAACGCATAACGCATAACGCATAACGAATTACGCATAACGCATAACCCATAACGCATAACGCATAACGCATAACGCATAACGCATAACGCATAACGCATAACGCATAACGCATAACGCATAACGCATAACGCATAACGCATAACGGATAACGCAAGAAGCATAACGCATAACGCATAAAGCATAACGCATAACGCATAACGCATAACGCATAACGCATAACGCATAACGCATAACGCATAACGCATAACGCATAACGCATAATGCATAACGTATAACGCTTAACGCATAGCCCATAACGCATAACGCATAACGCATCGCGCATAACGCATAACGGATAACGCATAACGCATAACGGATAACGCATAACGCATAACGCATAACGCATAACGCATAACGCATAACGCATAACGCATAACGCATAACGCATAACGCATAACGCATAACGCATAACGCATAACGCATAACGCTTAACGCATAACGCATTACGCATAACGCATAACGCATAACGCATAACGCATAATGCATAACGCATAACGCTTAACGCATAGCTCATAACGCATAACGCATAGCTCATAACGCATAACGCATAACGCTTAACGCATAACGCATAACGGATAACGCATAACGGATAACGCATAACGCATAACACATAACGCATAACGCATAACGCATAACGCATAACGCATAACGCATAACGCATAACGCATAACGCATAACGCATAACGCATAACGCATAACGCATAACGCATAACGCATAACGCATAACGCATAACGCATAACGCATAACGCATAACGCATAACGCATAACGCATAACGCATAACGCATAACGCATTACGCATAACGCATAACGCATAATGCATAACGCATAACGCTTAACGCATAACGCATTACGCATAACGCATAACGCATAATGCATAACGCATAACGCTTAACGCATAGCTCATAACGCATAACGCATAACGCTTAACGCATAACGCATAACGGATAACGCATAACGGATAACGCATAACGCATAACACATAACGCATAACGCATAACGCATAACGCATAACGCATAACGCATAACGCATAACGCATAACGAATAACGCATAACGCATAACGCATAACGCATAACGCATAACGCATAACGCATAACGCATAACGCATAACGCATAACGCATAACGCATAACGCATAACGCATAACGCATAACGCATAACGCATAACGCATAACGCATAACGCATAACGCATAACGCATAACGCATAACGCATAACGCATAACGCATAACGCATAACGCATAACGCATAACGCATAACGCATAACGCATAACGCATAACGCATAACGCATAACGCTTAACGCATAACGCCTAACGCATAACGCGTAACCCATAATGCATAACGCATAACGCTTAACGCATAGCCCATAACGCATAACGCATAACGCATCGCGCATAACGCATAACGGATAACGCATAACGCATAACGCACAACGGATAACGCATAACGCATAACGCATAACGAATTACGCATAACGCATAACCCATAACGCATAACGCATAACGCATAACGCATAACGCATAACGCATAACGCTTAACGCATAACGCCTAACGCCTAACGCATAACGCGTAACGCATAATGCATAACGTATAACGCTTAACGCATAGCCCATAACGCATAACGCATAACGCATCGCGCATAACGCATAACGGATAACGCATAACGCATAACGCATAACGGATAACGCATAACGCATAACGCATAACGAATTACGCATAACGCATAACCCATAACGCATAACGCATAACGCATAACGCATAACGCATAACGCATAACGCATAACGCATAACGCATAACGCATAACGCATAACGCATAACGCATAACGCATAACGCATAACGCATAACGCATAACGGATAACGCAAGAAGCATAACGCATAACGCATAAAGCATAACGCATAACGCATAACGCATAACGCATAACGCATAACGCATAACGCATAACGCATAACGCATAACGCATAACGCATAACGCATAACGCATAACGCATAACGCATAACGCATAACGCTTAACGCATAACGCATTACGCATAACGCATAACGCATAACGCATAACGCTTAACGCATAGCTCATAACGCATAACGCATAACGCTTAACGCATAACGCATAACGCATAACGCATAACGGATAACGCATAACGCATAACGCATAACGCATAACGCATAACGCATAACGCATAACGCATAACGCATAACGCTTAACACATAACGCATAACGCATAACGCATAACGCATAACGCATAACGCATAACGCATAACGCTTAACGCATAGCCCATAGCGCATAACGCATAACGCATAACGCATAACGCATAACGCATAACGCATAACGCATAACGCATAACGCATAACGCATAACGCATAACGCATAACGCATAACGCATAACGCATAACGCATAACGCATAACGCATAACGCATAACGCATAACGCATAACGCATAACGCATAACGCATAACGCATAACGCATAACGCATAACGCATAACGCATAACGCATAACGCATAACGCATAACGCATAACGCATAACGCATAACGCATAACGCATAACGCATAACGCATAACGCATAACGCATAACGCATAACGCATAACGCATAACGCATAACGCATAACGCATAACGCATAACGCATAACGCATAACGCATAACGCATAACGCATAACGCATAACGCATAACGCATAACGCATAACGCATAACGCATAACGCATAACGCATAACGCTTAACGCATAACGCATAACGCATAACGCATAACGCATAATGCATAACGCATAACGCTTAACGCATAGCCCATAACGCATAGCGCATAACGCATAACGCATAACGCATAACGCATCGCGCATAACGCATAACGGATAACGCATAACGCATAACGCATAACGCATAACGGATAACGCATAACGCATAACGCATAACGCATAACGCATAACGCATAACGCATAACGCATAATGCATAACGCATAACGCTTAACGCATAGCCCATAACGCATAGCGCATAACGCATAACGCATAACGCATCGCGCATAACGCATAACGGATAACGCATAACGCATAACGCATAACGCATAACGGATAACGCATAACGCTTAACGCATAGCCCATAGCGCATAACGCATAACGCATAACGCATAACGCATAACGCATAACGCATAACGCATAACGCTTAACACATAACGCATAACGCATAACGCATAACGCATAACGCATAACGCATAACGCATAACGCTTAACGCATAGCCCATAGCGCATAACGCATAACGCATAACGCATAACGCATAACGCATAACGCATAACGCATAACGCATAACGCATAACGCATAACGCATAACGCATAACGCATAACGCATAACGCATAACGCATAACGCATAACGCATAACGCATAACGCATAACGCATAACGCATAACGCATAACGCATAACGCATAACGCATAACGCATAACGCATAACGCATAACGCATAACGCATAACGCATAACGCATAACGCATAACGCATAACGCATAACGCATAACGCATAACGCATAACGCATAACGCATAACGCATAACGCATAACGCATAACGCATAACGCATAACGCATAACGCATAACGCATAACGCATAACGCATAACGCATAACGCATAACGCATAACGCATAACGCATAACGCATAACGCATAACGCATAACGCATAACGCATAACGCTTAACGCATAACGCATAACGCATAACGCATAACGCATAATGCATAACGCATAACGCTTAACGCATAGTCCATAACGCATAGCGCATAACGCATAACGCATAACGCATCGCGCATAACGCATAACGGATAACGCATAACGCATAACGCATAACGCATAACGCATAACGGATAACGCATAACGCTTAACGCATAGCCCATAGCGCATAACGCATAACGCATAACGCATAACGCATAACGCATAACGCATAACGCATAACGCATAACGCATAACGCATAACGCATTACGCATAACGCATATCGCATAACGCATAACGCTTAACGCATAACGCATTACGCATAACGCATAACGCATTACGGATAACGCATGACGCATAACGCATAACGCACAACGCATAACGCATAACGCATAACGCATAACGCATAACGCATAACGCATAACGCATAACGCATAACGCATAACGCATAACGCATAACGCATAACGCATAACGCATAACGCATAACGCATAACGCATAACGCATAACGCATAACGCATAACGCATAACGCATAACGCATAACGCATAACGCATAACGCATAACGCATAACGCATAACGCATAACGCATAACGCATAACGCATAACGCATAACGCATAACGCATAACGCATAACGCATAACGCATAACGCATAACGCATAACGCATAACGCATAACGCATAACGCATAACGCATAACGCATAACGCATAACGCATAACGTATAACGCATAACGCATAACGCATAACGCATAACGCATAACGCATAACGCATAACGCATAACGCATAACGCATAACGCATAACGCATAACGCATAACGCATAACGCATAACGCATAACGCATAACGCATAACGCATAACGCATAACGCATAACGCATAACGCATAACGCATAACGCATAACGCATAACGCATAACGCATAACGCATAACGCATAACGCATAACGCATAACGCATAACGCATAACGCATAACGCATAACGCATAACGCATAACGCATAACGCATAACGCATAACGCATAACGCATAACGCATAACGCATAACGCATAACGCATAACGCATAACGCATAACGCATAACGCATAACGCATAACGCATAACGCATAACGCATAACGCATAACGCATAACGCATAACGCTTAACGCATAACGCTTAACGCATAACGCATAACGCATAACGCATAACGCATAACGCATAACGCATAACGCTTAACGCATAACGCATAACGCATAACGCATAACGCATAACGCATAACGCATAACGCATAACGCATAACGCATAACGCATAACGCATAACGCATAACGCATAACGCATACCGCATAACGCATAACGCATAACACATAACGCATAACGTTCAATGAAAAAGTCATAACGCATAACGGATAACGCGTAACGCATAACGCTTAACGCATAACGCATAACGCATAACGCATAACGCATAACGCATAACGCATAACGCATAACGCATAACGCATAACGCATAACGCATAACGCATAACGCATAACGCATAACGCATAACGCATAACGCATAACGCATAACGCATAACGCATAACGCATAACGCATAACGCATAACGCATAACGCATAACGCATAACGCATAACGCATAACGCATAACGCATAACGCATAACGCATAACGCATAACGCTTAACGCATAACGCATAACGCATAACGCATAACGCATAATGCATAACGCATAACGCTTAACGCATAGTCCATAACGCATAGCGCATAACGCATAACGCATAACGCATAACGCATAACGCATAACGCATAACGCATAACGCATAACGCATAACGCATAACGCATAACGCATAACGCATAACGCATAACGCATAACGCATAACGCATAACGCATAACGCATAACGCATAACGCATAACGCATAACGCATAACGCATAACGCATAACGCATAACGCATAACGCATAACGCATAACGCATAACGCATAACGCATAACGCATAACGCATAACGCATAACGCATAACGCATAACGCATAACGCTTAACGCATAACGCATAACGCATAACGCATAACGCATAATGCATAACGCATAACGCTTAACGCATAGTCCATAACGCATAGCGCATAACGCATAACGCATAACGCATCGCGCATAACGCATAACGGATAACGCATAACGCATAACGCATAACGCATAACGGATAACGCATAACGCTTAACGCATAGCCCATAGCGCATAACGCATAACGCATAACGCATAACGCATAACGCATAACGCATAACGCATAACGCATAACGCATAACGCATTACGCATAACGCATATCGCATAACGCATAACGCTTAACGCATAACGCATTACGCATAACGCATAACGCATTACGGATAACGCATGACGCATAACGCATAACGCATAACGCATAACGCATAACGCATAACGCATAACGCATAACGCATAACGCATAACGCATAACGCATAACGCATAACGCATAACGCATAACGCATAACGCATAACGCATAACGCATAACGCATAACGCATAACGCATAACGCATAACGCATAACGCATAACGCATAACGCATAACGCATAACGCATAACGCATAACGCATAACGCATAACGCATAACGCAGAACGCATAACGCATAACGCATAACGCATAACGCATAACGCATAACGCATAACGCATAACGCATAACGCATAACG
This sequence comes from Lasioglossum baleicum, assembly GCF_051020765.1. Lineage (NCBI taxonomy): Eukaryota > Metazoa > Arthropoda > Insecta > Hymenoptera > Halictidae > Lasioglossum > Lasioglossum baleicum. The sequence goes on from NW_027469223.1 coordinate 228,239, forward strand.
CATAACGCATAACGCATAACGCATAACGCATAACGCATAACGCATAACGCATAACGCATAACGCTTAACGCATAACGCATAACGCATAACGCATAACGCATAACGCATAACGCATAACGCATAACGCATAACGCATAACGCATAACGCATAACACATAACGCATAACGCATAACGCATAACGCTTAACGCATAACGCCTAACGCATAACGCGTAACGCATAATGCATAACGCATAACGCTTAACGCATAGCCCATAACGCATAATGCATCGCGCATAACGCATAACGGATAACGCATAACGCATAACGCATAACGGATAACGCATAACGCATAACGCATAACGCATAACGAATTACGCATAACGCATAACCCATAACGCATAACGCATAACGCATAACGCATAACGCATAACGCATAACACATAACGCATAACGCATAACGCATAACGCATAACGCTTAACGCATAACGCCTAACGCATAACGCGTAACGCATAATGCATAACGTATAACGCTTAACGCATAGCCCATAACGCATAACGCATAACGCATCGCGCATAACGCATAACGGATAACGCATAACGCATAACGGATAACGCATAACGCATAACGCATAACGAATTACGCATAACGCATAACCCATAACGCATAACGCATAACGCATAACGCATAACGCATAACGCATAACGCATAACGCATAACGCATAACGCATAACGCATAACGCATAACGCATAACGCATAACGCATAACGCATAACGGATAACGCATAACGCATAACGCATAACGCATAACGCATAACGCATAACGCATAACGCATAACGCATAACGCATAACGCATAACGCATAACGCATAACGCATAACGCATAACGCATAACGCATAACGCATAACGCATAACGCATAACGCATAACGCATAACGCATAACGGATAACGCATGACGCACAACGCATAACGCACAACGCACAACGCATAACGCATAACGCATAACGCATAACGCATAACGCATAACGCATAACGCATAACGCATAACGCATAACGCATAACGCATAACGCTTAACGCATAACGCATAACGCATAACGCATAACGCATAATGCATAACGCATAACGCTTAACGCATAGTCCATAACGCATAGCGCATAACGCATAACGCATAACGCATCGCGCATAACGCATAACGGATAACGCATAACGCATAACGCATAACGCATAACGGATAACGCATAACGCTTAACGCATAGCCCATAGCGCATAACGCATAACGCATAACGCATAACGCATAACGCATAACGCATAACGCATAACGCATAACGCATAACGCATTACGCATAACGCATATCGCATAACGCATAACGCTTAACGCATAACGCATTACGCATAACGCATAACGCATTACGGATAACGCATGACGCATAACGCAAAACGCATAACGCATAACGCATAACGCATAACGCATAACGCATAACGCATAACGCATAACGCATAACGCATAACGCATAACGCATAACGCATAACGCATAACGCATAACGCATAACGCATAACGCATAACGCATAACGCATAACGCATAACGCATAACGCATAACGCATAACGCATAACGCATAACGCATAACGCATAACGCATAACGCATAACGCATAACGCATAACGCATAACGCATAACGCATAACGCATAACGCATAACGCATAACGCATAACGCATAACGCATAACGCATAACGCATAACGCATAACGCATAACGCATAACGCATAACGCATAACGCATAACGCATAACGCATAACGCATAACGCATAACGGATAACGCATGACGCACAACGCATAACGCACAACGCACAACGCACAACGCATAACGCATAACGCATAACGCATAACGCATAACGCATAACGCATAACGCATAACGCATAACGCATAACGCATAACGCATAACGCATAACGCATAACGCATAACGCATAATGCATAACGCATAGCCCATAACGCATAGCGCATAACGCATAACGCATAACGCATCGCGCATAACGCATAACGGATAACGCATAACGCATAACGCATAACGCATAACGGATAACGCATAACGCTTAACGCATAGCCCATAACGCATAACGCATAACGCATAACGCATAACGCTTAACGCATAGCCCATAACGCATAATGCATCGCGCATAACGCATAACGGATAACGCATAACGCATAACGCATAACGGATAACGCATAACGCATAACGCATAACGCATAACGAATTACGCATAACGCATAACCCATAACGCATAACGCATAACGCATAACGCATAACGCATAACGCATAACACATAACGCATAACGCATAACGCTTAACGCATAACGCCTAACGCATAACGCGTAACGCATAATGCATAACGTATAACGCTTAACGCATAGCCCATAACGCATAACGCATAACGCATCGCGCATAACGCATAACGGATAACGCATAACGCATAACGGATAACGCATAACGCATAACGCATAACGAATTACGCATAACGCATAACCCATAACGCATAACGCATAACGCATAACGCATAACGCATAACGCATAACGCATAACGCATAACGCATAACGCATAACGCATAACGCATAACGCATAACGCATAACGGATAACGCAAGAAGCATAACGCATAACGCATAAAGCATAACGCATAACGCATAACGCATAACGCATAACGCATAACGCATAACGCATAACGCATAACGCATAACGCATAACGCATAATGCATAACGTATAACGCTTAACGCATAGCCCATAACGCATAACGCATAACGCATCGCGCATAACGCATAACGGATAACGCATAACGCATAACGGATAACGCATAACGCATAACGCATAACGCATAACGCATAACGCATAACGCATAACGCATAACGCATAACGCATAACGCATAACGCATAACGCATAACGCATAACGCATAACGCATAACGCTTAACGCATAACGCATTACGCATAACGCATAACGCATAACGCATAACGCATAATGCATAACGCATAACGCTTAACGCATAGCTCATAACGCATAACGCATAGCTCATAACGCATAACGCATAACGCTTAACGCATAACGCATAACGGATAACGCATAACGGATAACGCATAACGCATAACACATAACGCATAACGCATAACGCATAACGCATAACGCATAACGCATAACGCATAACGCATAACGCATAACGCATAACGCATAACGCATAACGCATAACGCATAACGCATAACGCATAACGCATAACGCATAACGCATAACGCATAACGCATAACGCATAACGCATAACGCATAACGCATAACGCATAACGCATTACGCATAACGCATAACGCATAATGCATAACGCATAACGCTTAACGCATAACGCATTACGCATAACGCATAACGCATAATGCATAACGCATAACGCTTAACGCATAGCTCATAACGCATAACGCATAACGCTTAACGCATAACGCATAACGGATAACGCATAACGGATAACGCATAACGCATAACACATAACGCATAACGCATAACGCATAACGCATAACGCATAACGCATAACGCATAACGAATAACGCATAACGCATAACGCATAACGCATAACGCATAACGCATAACGCATAACGCATAACGCATAACGCATAACGCATAACGCATAACGCATAACGCATAACGCATAACGCATAACGCATAACGCATAACGCATAACGCATAACGCATAACGCATAACGCATAACGCATAACGCATAACGCATAACGCATAACGCATAACGCATAACGCATAACGCATAACGCATAACGCATAACGCATAACGCATAACGCTTAACGCATAACGCCTAACGCATAACGCGTAACCCATAATGCATAACGCATAACGCTTAACGCATAGCCCATAACGCATAACGCATAACGCATCGCGCATAACGCATAACGGATAACGCATAACGCATAACGCACAACGGATAACGCATAACGCATAACGCATAACGAATTACGCATAACGCATAACCCATAACGCATAACGCATAACGCATAACGCATAACGCATAACGCATAACGCTTAACGCATAACGCCTAACGCCTAACGCATAACGCGTAACGCATAATGCATAACGTATAACGCTTAACGCATAGCCCATAACGCATAACGCATAACGCATCGCGCATAACGCATAACGGATAACGCATAACGCATAACGCATAACGGATAACGCATAACGCATAACGCATAACGAATTACGCATAACGCATAACCCATAACGCATAACGCATAACGCATAACGCATAACGCATAACGCATAACGCATAACGCATAACGCATAACGCATAACGCATAACGCATAACGCATAACGCATAACGCATAACGCATAACGCATAACGGATAACGCAAGAAGCATAACGCATAACGCATAAAGCATAACGCATAACGCATAACGCATAACGCATAACGCATAACGCATAACGCATAACGCATAACGCATAACGCATAACGCATAACGCATAACGCATAACGCATAACGCATAACGCATAACGCTTAACGCATAACGCATTACGCATAACGCATAACGCATAACGCATAACGCTTAACGCATAGCTCATAACGCATAACGCATAACGCTTAACGCATAACGCATAACGCATAACGCATAACGGATAACGCATAACGCATAACGCATAACGGATAACGCATAACGCATAACGCATAACGCATAACGCATAACGCATAACGCATAACGCGTAACGCATAATGCATAACGCATAACGCTTAACGCATAGCCCATAACGCATAACGCTTAACGCATAACGCATTACGCATAACGCATAACGCATAACGCATAACGCTTAACGCATAGCTCATAACGCATAACGCATAACGCTTAACGCATAACGCATAACGCATAACGCATAACGCATAACGCATAACGCATAACGCATAACGCATAACGCATAACGCATAACGCATAACGCATAACGCATAACGCATAACGCATAACGCATAACGCATAACGCATAACGCATAACGCATAACGCATAACGCATAACGCATAACGCATAACGCATAACGCATAACGCATAACGCATAACGCATAACGCATAACGCATAACGCATAACGCATAACGCATAACGCATAACGCATAACGCATAACGCATAACGCATAACGCATAACGCATAACGCATAACGCATAAAGCATAACGCATAACGCATAACGCATAACGCATAACGCATAACGCATAACGCATAACGCATAACCCATAACGCATAACGCATAACGCATAACGCATAACGCATAACGCATAACGCTTAACGCATAACGCCTAACGCATAACGCGTAACGCATAATGTATAACGTATAACGCTTAACGCATAGCCCATAACGCATAACGCATAACGCATCGCGCATAACGCATAACGGATAACGCATAACGCATAACGCATAACGGATAACGCATAACGCATAACGCATAACGAATTACGCATAACGCATAACCCATAACGCATAACGCATAACGCATAACGCATAACGCATAACGCATAACGCATAACGCATAACGGATAACGCAAGAAGCATAACGCATAACGCATAAAGCATAACGCATAACGCATAACGCATAACGCATAACGCATAACGCATAACGCATAACGCATAACGCATAACGCATAACGCTTAACGCATAACGCATTACGCATAACGCATAACGCATAACGCATAACGCTTAACGCATAGCTCATAACGCATAACGCATAACGCATAACGGATAACGCATAACGCATAACGCATAACGGATAACGCATAACGCATAACGCATAACGCATAACGCATAACGCATAACGCATAACGCATAACGCATAACGCATAACGCATAACGCGTAACGCATAATGCATAACGCATAACGCTTAACGCATAGCCCATAACGCATAACGCATAACGCATCGCGCATAACGCATAACGGATAACGCATAACGCATAACGCATAACGCATAACGCATAACGCATAACGCATAACGCATAACGCATAACGCATAACGCATAACGCATAACGCATAACGCATAACGCATAACGCATAACGCATAACGCATAACGCATAACGCATAACGGATAACGCATAACGCATAACGCATAACGCATAACGCATAACGCATAACGCATAACGCATAACGCATAACGCATAACGCATAACGCATAACGCATAACGCATAACGCATAACGCATAACGCATAACGCATAACGCATAACGCATAACGCATAACGCATAACGCATAACGCATAACGCATAACGCATAACGCATAACGCATAACGCATAACGCATAACGCATAAAGCATAACGCATAACGCATAACGCATAACGCATAACGCATAACGCATAACGCATAACGCATAACGCATAACGCATAACGCATAACGCATAACGCATAACGCATAACGCATAACGCATAACGCATAACGCATAACGCATAACGCATAACGCATAACGCATAACGCATAACGCATAACGCATAACGCATAACGCATAACGCATAACGCATAACGCATAACGCATAACGCATAACGCATAACGCATAACGCATAACGCATAACGCATAACGCATAACGCATAACGCATAACGCAAAACGCATAACGCATACCGCATAACGCATAACGCATAACGCATAACGCATAACGCATAACGCATAACGCATAACGCATAACGCATAACGCATAACGCACAAAGCATAACGCATAACGCATAACGCATAACGCATAACGCATGACGCATAACGCATAACGCATAACGCATAACGCATAACGCATAACGCATAACGCATAACGCATAACGCATAACGCATAACGCATAACGCATAACGCATAACGCATAACGCATAACGCATAACGCATAACGCATAACGCATAACGCATGACGCATGACGCATAACGCATAACGCATAACGCATAACGCATAACGCATAACGCATAACGCATAACGCATAACGCATAACGCATAACGCATAACGCATAACGCATAACGCATAACGCATAACGCATAACGCATAACGCATAACGCATAACGCATAACGCATAACGCATAACGCATAACGCATAACGCATAACGCATAACGCATAACGCATAACGCATAACGCATAACGCATAACGCATAACGCATAACGCATAACGCATAACGCATAACGCATAACGCATAACGCATAACGCATAACGCATAACGCATAACGCATAACGCATAACGCATAACGCATAACGCATAACGCATAACGCATAACGCATAACGCATAACGCATAACGCATAACGCATAACGCATAACGGATAACGCAAGAAGCATAACGCATAACGCATAAAGCATAACGCATAACGCATAACGCATAACGCATAACGCATAACGCATAACGCATAACGCATAACGCATAACGCATAACGCATAACGCATAACGCATAACGCATAACGCATAACGCATAACGCATAACGCATAACCCTTAACGCATAACGCATTACGCATAACGCATAACGCATAACGCATAACGCTTAACGCATAACGCACAACGGATAACGCATAACGCATAACGCATAACGAATTACGCATAACGCATAACCCATAACGCATAACGCATAACGCATAACGCATAACGCATAACGCATAACGCTTAACGCATAACGCCTAACGCATAACGCGTAACGCATAATGCATAACGTATAACGCTTAACGCATAGCCCATAACGCATAACGCATAACGCATCGCGCATAACGCATAACGGATAACGCATAACGCATAACGCATAACGGATAACGCATAACGCATAACGCATAACGAATTACGCATAACGCATAACCCATAACGCATAACGCATAACGCATAACGCATAACGCATAACGCATAACGCATAACGCATAACGCATAACGCATAACGCATAACGCATAACGCATAACGCATAACGCATAACGCATAACGCATAACGCATAACGCATAACGCATAACGGATAACGCAAGAAGCATAACGCATAACGCATAAAGCATAACGCATAACGCATAACGCATAACGCATAACGCATAACGCATAACGCATAACGCATAACGCATAACGCATAACGCATAACGCATAACGCATAACGCATAACGCATAACGCTTAACGCATAACGCATTACGCATAACGCATAACGCATAACGCATAACGCTTAACGCATAGCTCATAACGCATAACGCATAACGCTTAACGCATAACGCATAACGCATAACGCATAACGGATAACGCATAACGCATAACGCATAACGCATAACGGATAACGCATAACGCATAACGCATAACGCATAACGCATAACGCATAACGCATAACGCGTAACGCATAATGCATAACGCATAACGCTTAACGCATAGCCCATAACGCATAACGCTTAACGCATAACGCATTACGCATAACGCATAACGCATAACGCATAACGCATAACGCTTAACGCATAGCTCATAACGCATAACGCATAACGCTTAACGCATAACGCATAACGCATAACGCATAACGCATAACGCATAACGCATAACGCATAACGCATAACGCATAACGCATAACGCATAACGCATAACGCATAACGCATAACGCATAACGCATAACGCATAACGCATAACGCATAACGCATAACGCATAACGCATAACGCATAACGCATAACGCATAACGCATAACGCATAACGCATAACGCATAACGCATAACGCATAACGCATAACGCATAACGCATAACGCATAACGCATAACGCATAACGCATAACGCATAACGCATAACGCATAACGCATAACGCATAAAGCATAACGCATAACGCATAACGCATAACGCATAACGCATAACGCATAACGCATAACGCATAACGCATAACGCATAACGCATAACGCATAACGCATAACGCATTACGCATAACGCATAACGCATAACGCATAACGCTTAACGCATAACGCATTACGCATAACGCATAACGCATAACGCATAACGCATAACGCATAACGCATAACGCATAACGCATAACGCATAACGCATAACGCATTACGCATAACGCATAACGCATAACGCATAACGCATAACGCTTAACGCATAACGCATAACGCATAATGCATAACGCATAACGCTTAACGCATAGCTCATAACGCATAACGCATAACGCTTAACGCATAACGCATAACGGATAACGCATAACGGATAACGCATAACGCATAACACATAATGCATAACGCATAACGCATAACGCATAACGCATAACGCATAACGCATAACGCATAACGCATAACGCATAACGCATAACGCATAACGCATAACGCATAACGCATAACGCATAACGCATAACGCATAACGCATAACGCATAACGCATAACGCATAACGCATAACGCATAACGCATAACGCATAACGCATAACGCATAACGCATAACGCATAACGCATAACGCATAACGCATAACGCATAACGCATAACGCATAACGCATAACGCATAACGCATAACGCATAACGCATAACGCATAACGCATAACGCATAACGCATAACGCATAACGCATAACGCATAACGCATAACGCATAACGCATAACGCATAACGCATAACGCATAACGCATAACGCATAACGCATAACGCATAACGCATAACGCATAACGCATAACGCATAACGCATAACGCATAACGCATAACGCATAACGCATAACGCATAACGCATAACGCATAACGCATAACGCATAACGCATAACGCATAACGCATAACGCATAACGCATAACGCATAACGCATAACGCATAACGCATAACGCATAACGCATAACGCATAACGCATAACGCATAACGCATAACGCATAACGCATAACGCATAACGCATAACGCATAACGCATAACGCATAACGCATAACGCATAACGCATAACGCATAACGCATAACGCATAACGCATAACGCATAACGCATAACGCATAACGCATAACGCATAACGCATAACGCATAACGCATAACGCATAACGCATAACGCATAACGCATAACGCATAACGCATAACGCATAACGCATAACGCATAACGCATAACGCATAACGCATAACGCATAACGCATAACGCATAACGCATAACGCATAACGCATAACGCATAACGCATAACGCATAACGCATAACGCATAACGCATAACGCATTACGCATAACGCATAACGCATAATGCATAACGCATAACGCTTAACGCATAACGCATTACGCATAACGCATAACGCATAATGCATAACGCATAACGCTTAACGCATAGCTCATAACGCATAACGCATAACGCTTAACGCATAACGCATAACGCATAACGCATAACGCATAACGCATAACGCATAACACATAACGCATAACGCATAACGCATAACGCATAACGCATAACGCATAACGCATAACGAATAACGCATAACGCATAACGCATAACGCATAACGCATAACGCATAACGCATAACGCATAACGCATAACGCATAACGCATAACGCATAACGCATAACGCATAACGCATAACGCATAACGCATAACGCATAACGCATAACGCATAACGCATAACGCATAACGCATAACGCATAACGCATAACGCATAACGCATAACGCATAACGCATAACGCATAACGCATAACGCATAACGCATAACGCATAACGCATAACGCATAACGCATAACGCATAACGCATAACGCTTAACGCATAACGCCTAACGCATAACGCGTAACCCATAATGCATAATGCATAACGCTTAACGCATAGCCCATAACGCATAACGCATAACGCATCGCGCATAACGCATAACGGATAACGCATAACGCATAACGCACAACGGATAACGCATAACGCATAACGCATAACGAATTACGCATAACGCATAACCCATAACGCATAACGCATAACGCATAACGCATAACGCATAACGCATAACGCTTAACGCATAACGCCTAACGCATAACGCGTAACGCATAATGCATAACGTATAACGCTTAACGCATAGCCCATAACGCATAACGCATAACGCATCGCGCATAACGCATAACGGATAACGCATAACGCATAACGCATAACGGATAACGCATAACGCATAACGCATAACGAATTACGCATAACGCATAACCCATAACGCATAACGCATAACGCATAACGCATAACGCATAACGCATAACGCATAACGCATAACGCATAACGCATAACGCATAACGCATAACGCATAACGCATAACGGATAACGCAAGAAGCATAACGCATAACGCATAAAGCATAACGCATAACGCATAACGCATAACGCATAACGCATAACGCATAACGCATAACGCATAACGCATAACGCATAACGCATAACGCATAACGCATAACGCATAACGCATAACGCATAACGCTTAACGCATAACGCATTACGCATAACGCATAACGCATAACGCATAACGCTTAACGCATAGCTCATAACGCATAACGCATAACGCTTAACGCATAACGCATAACGCATAACGGATAACGCATAACGCATAACGCATAACGCATAACGCATAACGCATAACGCATAACGCATAACGCATAACGCATAACGCATAACGCATAACGCATAACGCATAACGCATAACGCATAACGCATAACGCATAACGCGTAACGCATAATGCATAACGCATAACGCTTAACGCATAGCCCATAACGCATAACGCATAACGCATCGCGCATAACGCATAACGGATAACGCATAACGCATAACGCATACCGCATAACGCATAACGCATAACGCATAACGCATAACGCATAACGCATAACGCATAACGCATAACGCATAACGCATAACGCATAACGCATAACGCATAACGCATAACGCATAACGCATAACGCATAACGCATAACGCATAACGCATAACGCATAACGCATAACGCATAACGGATAACGCATAACGCATAACGCATAACGAATTACGCATAACGCATAACCCATAACGCATAACGCATAACGCATAACGCATAACGCATAACGCATAACGCATAACGCATAACGCATAACGCATAACGCATAACGCATAACGCATAACGCATAACGGATAACGCATAACGCATAACGCATAACGAATTACGCATAACGCATAACCCATAACGCATAACGCATAACGCATAACGCATAACGCATAACGCATAACGCATAACGCATAACGCATAACGCATAACGCATAACGCATAACGCATAACGCATAACGCATAACGCATAACGGATAACGCAAGAAGCATAACGCATAACGCATAAAGCATAACGCATAACGCATAACGCATAACGCATAACGCATAACGCATAACGCATAACGCATAACGCATAACGCATAACGCATAACGCATAACGCTTAACGCATAACGCATTACGCATAACGCATAACGCATAACGCATAACGCATAACGCATAACGCATAACGCATAACGCATAACGCATAACGCAAACGCATAACGCATAACGCATAACGCATAACGCATAACGCATAACGCATAACGCATAACGCATAACGCATAACGCATAACGCATAACGCATAACGCATAACGCATAACGCATAACGCATAACGCATAACGGATAACGCAAGAAGCATAACGCATAACGCATAAAGCATAACGCATAACGCATAACGCATAACGCATAACGCATAACGCATAACGCATAACGCATAACGCATAACGCATAACGCATAACGCATAACGCATAACGCATAACGCATAACGCATAACGCATAACGCATAACGCATAACGCATAACGCATAACGCATAACGCATAACGCATAACGCATAACGCATAACGCATAACGCATAACGCATAACGCATAACGCATAACGCATAACGCATAACGCATAACGCATAACGCATAACGCATAACGCATAACGCATAACGCATAACGCATAACGCATAACGCATAACGCATAACGCATAACGCATAACGCATAACGCATAACGCATAACGCATAACGCATAACGCATAACGCATAACGCATAACGCATAACGCATAACGCATAACGCATAACGCATAACGCATAACGCATAACGCATAACGCATAACGCATAACGCATAACGCATAACGCATAACGCATAACGCATAACGCATAACGCATAACGCATAACGCATAACGCATAACGCATAACGCATAACGCATAACGCATAACGGATAACGCAAGAAGCATAACGCGTAACGCATAAAGCATAACGCATAACGCATAACGCATAACGCATAACGCATAACGCATAACGCTTAACGCATAACGCATTACGCATAACGCATAACGCATAACGCATAACGCTTAACGCATAGCTCATAACGCATAACGCATAACGCTTAACGCATAACGCATAACGCATAACGGATAACGCATAACGCATAACGCATAACGGATAACGCATAACGCATAACGCATAACGCATAACGCATAACGCATAACGCATAACGCATAACGCATAACGCATAACGCGTAACGCATAATGCATAACGCATAACGCTTAACGCATAGCCCATAACGCATAACGCATAACGCATCGCGCATAACGCATAACGGATAACGCATAACGCATAACGCATAACGCATAACGCATAACGCATAACGCATAACTCATAACGCATAACGCATAACGCATAACGCATAACGCATAACGCATAACGCATAACGCATAACGCATAACGCATAACGCATAACGCATAACGCATAACGCATAACGCATAACGCATAACGCATAACGCATAACGCATAACGCATAACGCATAACGCATAACGCATAACGCATAACGCATAACGCATAACGCATAACGCATAACGCATAACGCATAACGCATAACGCATAACGCATAACGCATAACGCATAACGCATAACGCATAACGCATAACGCATAACGCATAACGCATAACGCATAACGTATAACGCATAACGCATAACGCATAACGCATAACGCATAACGCATAACGCATAACGCATAACGCATAACGCATAACGCATAACGCATAACGCATAACGCATAACGGATAACGCACAACGCATAACGCACAACGGATAACGCATAACGCATAACGCATAACGCATAACGCATAACGCATAACGCATAACGCATAACGCATAACGCATAACGCATAACGCATAACGCATAACGCATAACGCATAACGCATAACGCATAACGCATAACGCATAACGCATAACGCATAACGCATAACGCATAACGCATAACGCATAACGCATAACGCATAACGCATAACGCATAACGCATAACGCATAACGCATAACGCATAACGCATAACGCATAACGCATAACGGATAACGCATAACGCATAACGCATAACGCATAACGCATAACGCATAACGCATAACGCATAACGCATAACGCATAACGCATAACGCATAACGCATAACGCATAACGCATAACGCTTAACGCATAACGCCTAACGCATAACGCGTAACGCATAATGTATAACGTATAACGCTTAACGCATAGCCCATAACGCATAACGCATAACGCATCGCGCATAACGCATAACGGATAACGCATAACGCATAACGCATAACGGATAACGCATAACGCATAACGCATAACGAATTACGCATAACGCATAACCCATAACGCATAACGCATAACGCATAACGCATAACGCATAACGCATAACGCATAACGCATAACGCATAACGCATAACGCATAACGCATAACGCATAACGCATAACGCATAACGCATAACGGATAACGCAAGAAGCATAACGCATAACGCATAAAGCATAACGCATAACGCATAACGCATAACGCATAACGCATAACGCATAACGCATAACGCATAACGCATAACGCTTAACGCATAACGCATTACGCATAACGCATAACGCATAACGCATAACGCTTAACGCATAGCTCATAACGCATAACGCATAACGCTTAACGCATAACGCATAACGCATAACGGATAACGCATAACGCATAACGCATAACGCATAACGGATAACGCATAACGCATAACGCATAACGCATAACGCATAACGCATAACGCATAACGCATAACGCGTAACGCATAATGCATAACGCATAACGCTTAACGCATAGCCCATAACGCATAACGCATAACGCATCGCGCATAACGCATAACGGATAACGCATAACGCATAACGCATAACGCATAACGCATAACGCATAACGCATAACGCATAACGCATAACGCATAACGCATAACGCATAACGCATAACGCATAACGCATAACGCATAACGCATAACGCATAACGCATAACGCATAACGCATAACGCATAACGCTTAACGCACAACGCATAACGCATAACGCATAACGCATAACGCATAACGCATAACGCATAACGCATAACGCATAACGCATAACGCATAACGCATAACGCATAACGCTTAACGCATAACGCCTAACGCATAACGCGTAACGCATAATGCATAACGCATACCGCTTAACGCATAGCCCATAACGCATAACGCATAACGCATCGCGCATAACGCATAACGGATAACGCATAACGCATAACGCACAACGGATAACGCATAACGCATAACGCATAACGAATTACGCATAACGCATAACCCATAACGCATAACGCATAACGCATAACGCATAACGCATAACGCATAACGCATAACGCTTAACGCATAACGCCTAACGCATAACGCGTAACGCATAATGCATAACGTATAACGCTTAACGCATAGCCCATAACGCATAACGCATAACGCATCGCGCATAACGCATAACGGATAACGCATAACGCATAACGCATAACGGATAACGCATAACGCATAACGCATAACGAATTACGCATAACGCATAACCCATAACGCATAACGCATAACGCATAACGCATAACGCATAACGCATAACGCATAACGCATAACGCATAACGCACAACGGATAACGCATAACGCATAACGCATAACGAATTACGCATAACGCATAACCCATAACGCATAACGCATAACGCATAACGCATAACGCATAACGCATAACGCTTAACGCATAACGCCTAACGCATAACGCGTAACGCATAATGTATAACGTATAACGCTTAACGCATAGCCCATAACGCATAACGCATAACGCATCGCGCATAACGCATAACGGATAACGCATAACGCATAACGCATAACACATAACGGATAACGCATAACGCATAACGCATAACGAATTACGCATAACGCATAACGCATAACGCATAACGCATAACGCATAACGCATAACGCATAACGCATAACGCATAACGCATAACGCATAACGCATAACGCATAACGCATAACGCATAACGCATAACGCATAACGCATAACGGATAACGCATAACGCATAACGCACAACGGATAACGCATAACGCATAACGCATAACGCATAACGCATAACGCATAACGCATAACGCATAACGCATAACGCATAACGCATAACGCATAACGCATAACGCATAACGCATAACGCATAACGCATAACGGATAACGCATAACGCATAACGCACAACGGATAACGCATAACGCATAACGCATAACGAATTACGCATAACGCATAACCCATAACGCATAACGCATAACGCATAACGCATAACGCATAACGCATAACGCTTAACGCATAACGCCTAACGCATAACGCGTAACGCATAATGTATAACGTATAACGCTTAACGCATAGCCCATAACGCATAACGCATAACGCATCGCGCATAACGCATAACGGATAACGCATAACGCATAACGCATAACGGATAACGCATAACGCATAACGCATAACGAATTACGCATAACGCATAACCCATAACGCATAACGCATAACGCATAACGCATAACGCATAACGCATAACGCATAACGCATAACGCATAACGCATAACGCATAACGCATAACGCATAACGCATAACGCATAACGGATAACGCAAGAAGCATAACGCATAACGCATAAAGCATAACGCATAACGCATAACGCATAACGCATAACGCATAACGCATAACGCATAACGCATAACGCATAACGCATAACGCATAACGCATAACGCATAACGCATAACGCATAACGCATAACGCATAACGCATAACGCATAACGCATAACGCATAACGCTTAACGCATAACGCATTACGCATAACGCATAACGCATAACGCATAACGCTTAACGCATAGCTCATAACGCATAACGCATAACGCTTAACGCATAACGCATAACGCATAACGGATAACGCATAACGCATAACGCATAACGCATAACGGATAACGCATAACGCATAACGCATAACGCATAACGCATAACGCATAACGCATAACGCATAACGCATAACGCATAACGCATAACGCGTAACGCATAATGCATAACGCATAACGCTTAACGCATAGCCCATAACGCATAACGCATAACGCATCGCGCATAACGCATAACGGATAACGCATAACGCATAAAGCATAACGCATAACGCATAACGCATAACGCATAACGCAGAACGCATAACGCATAACGCATAACGCATAACGCATAACGCTTAACGCATAACGCATTACGCATAACGCATAACGCATAACGCATAACGCTTAACGCATAGCTCATAACGCATAACGCATAACGCTTAAAGCATAACGCATAACGCATAACGGATAACGCATAACGCATAACGCATAACGGATAACGCATAACGCATAACGCATAACGCATAACGCATAACGCATAACGCATAACGCATAACGCATAACGCATAACGCATAACGCATAACGCGTAACGCATAATGCATAACGCATAACGCTTAACGCATAGCCCATAACGCATAACGCATAACGCATCGCGCATAACGCATAACGGATAACGCATAACGCATAACGCATAACGCATAACGCATAACGCATAACGCATAACGCATAACGCATAACGCATAACGCATAACGCATAACGCATAACGCATAACGCATAACGCATAACGCATAACGCATAACGCATAACGCATAACGCATAACGCATAACGCATAACGCATAACGCATAACGCATAACGCATAACGCATAACGCATAACGCATAACGCATAACGCATAACGCATAACGCATAACGCATAACGCATAACGCATAACGCATAACGCATAACGCATAACGCATAACGCATAACGCATAACGCATAACGCATAACGCATAACGCATAACGCATAACGCATAACGGATAACGCATAACGCATAACGCACAACGGATAACGCATAACGCATAACGCATAACGCATAACGCATAACGCATAACGCATAACGCATAACGCATAACGCATAACGCATAACGCATAACGCATAACGCATAACGCATCGCGCATAACGCATAACGGATAACGCATAACGCATAACGCATAACGGATAACGCATAACGCATAACGCATAACGCATAACGAATTACGCATAACGCATAACCCATAACGCATAACGCATAACGCATAACGCATAACGCATAACGCATAACGCATAACGCATAACGCATAACGCATAACGCATAACGCATAACGCATAACGGATAACGCAAGAAGCATAACGCATAACGCATAACGCATAACGCATAACGCATAACGCATAACGCATAACGCATAACGCATAACGCATAACGCATAACGCATAACGCATAACGCATAACGCATAACGCATAACGCATAACGCATAACGCATAACGCATAACGCATAACGCATAACGCATAACGCATAACGCATAACGCATAACGCATAACGCATAACGCATAACGCATAACGCATAACGCATAACGCATAACGCATAACGCATAACGCATAACGCATAACGCATAACGCATAACGCATAACGCATAACGCATAACGCATAACGCATAACGCATAACGCATAACGCATAACGCATAACGCATAACGCATAACGCATAACGCATAACGCATAACGCATAACGGATAACGCATAACGCAGAACGCACAACGGATAACGCATAACGCATAACGCATAACGCACAACGGATAACGCATAACGCATAACGCATAACGCATAACGCATAACGCATAACGCATAACGCATAACGCATAACGCATAACGCATAACGCATAACGCATAACGCATAACGCATAACGCATAACGCATAACGCATAACGGATAACGCATAACGCATAACGCATAACGCATAACGCATAACGCATAACGCATAACGCATAACGCATAACGCATAACGCATAACGCATAACGCATAACGCATAACGCATAACGCATAACGCATAACGCATAACGCATAACGCATAACGCATAACGCATAACGCATAACGCATAACGCATAACGCATAACACATAACGCATAACGCATAACGCATAACGCATAACGCATAACGCATAACGCATAACGCATAACGCATAACGCATAACGCATAACGCATAACGCATAACGCATAACGCATAACGCATAACGCATAACGCATAACGCATAACGGATAACGCATAACGCATAACGCACAACGGATAACGCATAACGCATAACGCATAACGCACAACGGATAACGCATAACGCATAACGCATAACGCATAACGCATAACGCATAACGCATAACGCATAACGCATAACGCATAACGCATAACGCATAACGCATAACGCATAACGCATAACGCATAACGCATAACGCATAACGCATAACGCATAACGCATAACGCATAACGCATAACGCATAACGCATAACGCATAACGCATAACGCATAACGCATAACGCATAACGCATAACGCATAACGCATAACGCATAACGCATAACGCATAACGCATAACGCATAACGCATAACGCATAACGCATAACGCATAACGCATAACGCATAACGCATAACGCATAACGCATAACGCATAACGCATAACGCATAACGCATAACGCATAACGCATAACGCATAACGCATAACGCATAACGCATAACGCATAACGCATAACGCATAACGCATAACGCATAACGCATAACGCATAACGCATAACGCATAACGCATAACGCATAACGCATAACGCATAACGCATAACGCATAACGCATAACGCATAACGCATAACGCATAACGCATAACGCATAACGCATAACGCATAACGCATAACGGATAACGCATAACGCATAACGCATAACGGATAACGCATAACGCATAACGCATAACGCATAACGCATAACGCATAACGCATAACGCATAACGCATAACGCATAACGCATAACGCGTAACGCATAATGCATAACGCATAACGCTTAACGCATAGCCCATAACGCATAACGCATAACGCATAACGCATAACGCATAACGCATAACGCATAACGCATAACGCATAACGCATAACGCATAACGCATAACGCATAACGCATAACGCATAACGCATAACGCATAACGCATAACGCATAACGCATAACGCATAACGCATAACGCATAACGCATAACGCATAACGCATAACGCATAACGCATAACGCATAACGCATAACGCATAACGCATAACGCATAACGCATAACGCATAACGCATAACGCATAACGCATAACGCATAACGCATAACGCATAACGCATAACGGATAACGCATAACGCATAACGCACAACGGATAACGCATAACGCATAACGCATAACGCACAACGGATAACGCATAACGCATAACGCATAACGCATAACGCATAACGCATAACGCATAACGCATAACGCATAACGCATAACGCATAACGCATAACGCATAACGCATAACGCATAACGCATAACGCATAACGCATAACGCATAACGCATAACGCATAACGCGTAACGCATAATGCATAACGCATAACGCTTAACGCATAGCCCATAACGCATAACGCATAACGCATCGCGCATAACGCATAACGGATAACGCATAACGCATAAAGCATAACGCATAACGCATAACGCATAACGCATAACGCAGAACGCATAACGCATAACGCATAACGCATAACGCATAACGCTTAACGCATAACGCATTACGCATAACGCATAACGCATAACGCATAACGCTTAACGCATAGCTCATAACGCATAACGCATAACGCTTAAAGCATAACGCTTAACGCATAGCTCATAACGCATAACGCATAACGCTTAAAGCATAACGCATAACGCATAACGGATAACGCATAACGCATAACGCATAACGGATAACGCATAACGCATAACGCATAACGCATAACGCATAACGCATAACGCATAACGCATAACGCATAACGCATAACGCATAACGCATAACGCATAACGCATAACGCATAACGGATAACGCATAACGCATAACGCACAACGGATAACGCATAACGCATAACGCATAACGCACAACGGATAACGCATAACGCATAACGCATAACGCATAACGCATAACGCATAACGGATAACGCATAACGCATAACGCATAACGGATAACGCATAACGCATAACGCATAACGCATAACGCATAACGCATAACGCATAACGCATAACGCATAACGCATAACGCGTAACGCATAATGCATAACGCATAACGCTTAACGCATAGCCCATAACGCATAACGCATAACGCATCGCGCATAACGCATAACGGATAACGCATAACGCATAAAGCATAACGCATAACGCATAACGCATAACGCATAACGCAGAACGCATAACGCATAACGCATAACGCATAACGCATAACGCTTAACGCATAACGCATTACGCATAACGCATAACGCATAACGCATAACGCTTAACGCATAGCTCATAACGCATAACGCATAACGCTTAAAGCATAACGCATAACGCATAACGGATAACGCATAACGCATAACGCATAACGGATAACGCATAACGCATAACGCATAACGCATAACGCATAACGCATAACGCATAACGCATAACGCATAACGCATAACGCATAACGCGTAACGCATAATGCATAACGCATAACGCTTAACGCATAGCCCATAACGCATAACGCATAACGCATCGCGCATAACGCATAACGGATAACGCATAACGCATAACGCATAACGCATAACGCATAACGCATAACGCATAACGCATAACGCATAACGCATAACGCATAACGCATAACGCATAACGCATAACGCATAACGCATAACGCATAACGCATAACGCATAACGCATAACGCATAACGCATAACGCATAACGCATAACGCATAACGCATAACGCATAACGCATAACGCATAACGCATAACGCATAACGCATAACGCATAACGCATAACGCATAACGCATAACGCATAACGCATAACGCATAACGCATAACGCATAACGCATAACGCATAACGCATAACGCATAACGCATAACGCATAACGCATAACGCATAACGCATAACGCATAACGGATAACGCATAACGCATAACGCACAACGGATAACGCATAACGCATAACGCATAACGCATAACGCATAACGCATAACGCATAACGCATAACGCATAACGCATAACGCATAACGCATAACGCATAACGCATAACGCATCGCGCATAACGCATAACGGATAACGCATAACGCATAACGCATAACGGATAACGCATAACGCATAACGCATAACGCATAACGAATTACGCATAACGCATAACCCATAACGCATAACGCATAACGCATAACGCATAACGCATAACGCATAACGCATAACGCATAACGCATAACGCATAACGCATAACGCATAACGGATAACGCAAGAAGCATAACGCATAACGCATAACGCATAACGCATAACGCATAACGCATAACGCATAACGCATAACGCATAACGCATAACGCATAACGCATAACGCATAACGCATAACGCATAACGCATAACGCATAACGCATAACGCATAACGCATAACGCATAACGCATAACGCATAACGCATAACGCATAACGCATAACGCATAACGCATAACGCATAACGCATAACGCATAACGCATAACGCATAACGCATAACGCATAACGCATAACGCATAACGCATAACGCATAACGCATAACGCATAACGCATAACGCATAACGCATAACGCATAACGCATAACGCATAACGCATAACGCATAACGCATAACGGATAACGCATAACGCAGAACGCACAACGGATAACGCATAACGCATAACGCATAACGCACAACGGATAACGCATAACGCATAACGCATAACGCATAACGCATAACGCATAACGCATAACGCATAACGCATAACGCATAACGCATAACGCATAACGCATAACGCATAACGCATAACGCATAACGCATAACGCATAACGCATAACGGATAACGCATAACGCATAACGCATAACGCATAACGCATAACGCATAACGCATAACGCATAACGCATAACGCATAACGCATAACGCATAACGCATAACGCATAACGCATAACGCATAACGCATAACGCATAACGCATAACGCATAACGCATAACGCATAACGCATAACGCATAACGCATAACGCATAACACATAACGCATAACGCATAACGCATAACGCATAACGCATAACGCATAACGCATAACGCATAACGCATAACGCATAACGCATAACGCATAACGCATAACGCATAACGCATAACGCATAACGCATAACGCATAACGCATAACGGATAACGCATAACGCATAACGCACAACGGATAACGCATAACGCATAACGCATAACGCATAACGCATAACGCATAACGCATAACGCATAACGCATAACGCATAACGCATAACGCATAACGCATAACGCATAACGCATAACGCATAACGCATAACGCATAACGCATAACGCATAACGCATAACGCATAACGCATAACGCATAACGCATAACGCATAACGCATAACGCATAACGCATAACGCATAACGCATAACGCATAACGCATAACGCATAACGCATAACGCATAACGCATAACGCATAACGCATAACGCATAACGCATAACGCATAACGCATAACGCATAACGCATAACGCATAACGCATAACGCATAACGCATAACGCATAACGCATAACGCATAACGCATAACGCATAACGCATAACGCATAACGCATAACGCATAACGCATAACGCATAACGCATAACGCATAACGCATAACGCATAACGCATAACGCATAACGCATAACGCATAACGCATAACGCATAACGCATAACGCATAACGCATAACGCATAACGCATAACGCATAACGCATAACGCATAACGCATAACGCATAACGCATAACGCATAACGCATAACGCATAACGCATAACGCATAACGCATAACGCATAACGCATAACGCATAACGCATAACGCATAACGGATAACGCATAACGCATAACGCATAACGGATAACGCATAACGCATAACGCATAACGCATAACGCATAACGCATAACGCATAACGCATAACGCATAACGCATAACGCATAACGCGTAACGCATAATGCATAACGCATAACGCTTAACGCATAGCCCATAACGCATAACGCATAACGCATAACGCATAACGCATAACGCATAACGCATAACGCATAACGCATAACGCATAACGCATAACGCATAACGCATAACGCATAACGCATAACGCATAACGCATAACGCATAACGCATAACGCATAACGCATAACGCATAACGCATAACGCATAACGCATAACGCATAACGCATAACGGATAACGCATAACGCATAACGCACAACGGATAACGCATAACGCATAACGCATAACGCACAACGGATAACGCATAACGCATAACGCATAACGCATAACGCATAACGCATAACGCATAACGCATAACGCATAACGCATAACGCATAACGCATAACGCATAACGCATAACGCATAACGCATAACGCATAACGCATAACGCATAACGCATAACGCATAACGGATAACGCATAACGCATAACGCATAACGCATAACGCATAACGCATAACGCATAACGCATAACGCATAACGCATAACGCATAACGCATAACGCATAACGCATAACGCATAACGCATAACGCATAACGCATAACGCATAACGCATAACGCATAACGCATAACGCATAACGCATAACGCATAACGCATAACGCATAACGCATAACGCATAACGCATAACGCATAACGCATAACGCATAACGCATAACGCATAACGCATAACGCATAACGCATAACGCATAACGCATAACGCATAACGCATAACGCATAACGCATAACGCATAACGCATAACGCATAACGCATAACGCATAACGCATAACGCATAACGCATAACGCATAACGCATAACGGATAACGCAAGAAGCATAACGCATAACGCATAAAGCATAACGCTTAACGCATAACGCATAACGCATAACGCATAACGCATAACGCTTAACGCATAACGCATTACGCATAACGCATAACGCATAACGCATAACGCTTAACGCATAGCTCATAACGCATAACCCATAACGCTTAACGCATAACGCATAACGCATAACGGATAACGCATAACGCATAACGCATAACGGATAACGCATAACGCATAACGCATAACGCATAACGCATAACGCATAACGCATAACGCATAACGCATAACGCATAACGCATAACGCATAACGCATAACGCATAACGCATAACGGATAACGCATAACGCATAACGCATAACGCATAACGCATAACGCATAACGCATAACGCATAACGCATAACGCATAACGCATAACGCATAACGCATAACGCATAACGCATAACGCATAACGCATAACGCATAACGCATAACGCATAACGCATAACGCATAACGCATAACGCATAACGCATAACGCATAACGCATAACGGATAACGCATAACGCATAACGCATAACGCATAACGCATAACGCATAACGCATAACGCATAACGCATAACGCATAACGCATAACGCATAACGCATAACGCATAACGCATAACGGATAACGCATAACGCATAACGCACAACGGATAACGCATAACGCATAACGCATAACGCATAACGCATAACGCATAACGCATAACGCATAACGCATAACGCATAACGCATAACGCATAACGCATAACGCATAACACATAACGCATAACGGATAACGCATAACGCATAACGCACAACGGATAACGCATAACGCATAACGCATAACGAATTACGCATAACGCATAACCCATAACGCATAACGCATAACGCATAACGCATAACGCATAACGCTTAACGCATAACGCCTAACGCATAACGCGTAACGCATAATGTATAACGTATAACGCTTAACGCATAGCCCATAACGCATAACGCATAACGCATCGCGCATAACGCATAACGGATAACGCATAACGCATAACGCATAACGGATAACGCATAACGCATAACGAATTACGCATAACGCATAACCCATAACGCATAACGCATAACGCATAACGCATAACGCATAACGCATAACGCATAACGCATAACGCATAACGCATAACGCATAACGCATAACGCATAACGCATAACGCATAACGCATAACGCATAACGCATAACGCATAACGCATAACGCATAACGCATAACGCATAACGCATAACGGATAACGCAAGAAGCATAACGCATAACGCATAAAGCATAACGCATAACGCATAACGCATAACGCATAACGCATAACGCATAACGCATAACGCATAACGCATAACGCATAACGCTTAACGCATAACGCATTACGCATAACGCATAACGCATAACGCATAACGCTTAACGCATAGCTCATAACGCATAACGCATAACGCTTAACGCATAACGCATAACGCATAACGCATAACGGATAACGAATAACGCATAACGCATAACGGATAACGCATAACGCATAACGCATAACGCATAACGCATAACGCATAACGCATAACGCGTAACGCATAATGCATAACGCATAACGCTTAACGCATAGCCCATAACGCATAACGCATAACGCATAACGCATAACGCATAACGCATAACGCATAACGCATAACGCATAACGCATAACGCATAACGCATAACGCATAACGCATAACGCATAACGCATAACGCATAACGCATAACGCATAACGCATAACGCATAACGCATAACGCATAACGCATAACGCATAACGCATAACGCATAACGCATAACGCATAACGCATAACGCATAACGCATAACGCATAACGCATAACGCATAACGCATAACGCATAACGCATAACGCATAACGCATAACGCATAACGCATAACGCATAACGCATAACGCATAACGCATAACGCATAACGCCTAACGCATAACGCGTAACGCATAATGCATAACGCATAACGCTTAACGCATAGCCCATAACGCATAACGCATAACGCATCGCGCATAACGCATAACGGATAACGCATAACGCATAACGCATAACGCATAACGGATAACGCATAACGCATAACGCATAACGCATAACGCATAACGCATAACGCATAACGCATAACGCGTAACGCATAACGCATAACGCATAACGCTTAACGCATAGCCCATAACGCATAACGCATAACGCATCGCGCATAACGCATAACGGATAACGCATAACGCATAACGCATAACGCATAACGCATAACGCATAACGCATAACGCATAACGCATAACGCATAACGCATAACGCATAACGCATAACGCATAACGCATAACGCATAACGCATAACGCATAACGCATAACGCATAACGCATAACGCATAACGCATAACGCATAACGCATAACGCATAACGCATAACGCATAACGCATAACGCATAACGACTAACGCATAACGCTTAACGCATAGCTCATAACGCATAACGCATAACGGATAACGCATAACGCATAACGCACAACGGATAACGCATAACGCATAACGCATAACGCACAACGGATAACGCATAACGCATAACGCATAACGCATAACGCATAACGCATAACGCATAACGCATAACGCATAACGCATAACGCATAACGCATAACGCATAACGCATAACGCATAACGCATAACGCATAACGGATAACGCAAGAAGCATAACGCATAACGCATAAAGCATAACGCTTAACGCATAACGCATAACGCATAACGCATAACGCATAACGCATAACGCATAACGCATAACGCATAACGCATAACGCTTAACGCATAACGCATTACGCATAACGCATAACGCATAACGCATAACGCATAACGCATAACGCTTAACGCATAGCTCATAACGCATAACGCATAACGCTTAACGCATAACGCATAACGCATAACGGATAACGCATAACGCATAACGCATAACGGATAACGCATAACGCATAACGCATAACGCATAACGCATAACGCATAACGCATAACGCATAACGCATAACGCATAACGCATAACGCATAACGCATAACGCTTAACGCATAACGCATTACGCATAACGCATAACGCATAACGCATAACGCTTAACGCATAGCTCATAACGCATAACGCATAACGCTTAACGCATAACGCATAACGCATAACGCATAACGGATAACGAATAACGCATAACGCATAACGGATAACGCATAACGCATAACGCATAACGCATAACGCATAACGCATAACGCATAACGCGTAACGCATAATGCATAACGCATAACGCTTAACGCATAGCCCATAACGCATAACGCATAACGCATAACGCATAACGCATAACGCATAACGCATAACGCATAACGCATAACGCATAACGCATAACGCATAACGCATAACGCATAACGCATAACGCATAACGCATAACGCATAACGCATAACGCATAACGCATAACGCATAACGCATAACGCATAACGCATAACGCATAACGCATAACGCATAACGCATAACGCATAACGCATAACGCATAACGCATAACGCATAACGCATAACGCATAACGCATAACGCATAACGCATAACGCATAACGCATAACGCATAACGCATAACGCATAACGCATAACGCATAACGCCTAACGCATAACGCGTAACGCATAATGCATAACGCATAACGCTTAACGCATAGCCCATAACGCATAACGCATAACGCATCGCGCATAACGCATAACGGATAACGCATAACGCATAACGCATAACGCATAACGGATAACGCATAACGCATAACGCATAACGCATAACGCATAACGCATAACGCATAACGCATAACGCGTAACGCATAACGCATAACGCATAACGCTTAACGCATAGCCCATAACGCATAACGCATAACGCATCGCGCATAACGCATAACGGATAACGCATAACGCATAACGCATAACGCATAACGCATAACGCATAACGCATAACGCATAACGCATAACGCATAACGCATAACGCATAACGCATAACGCATAACGCATAACGCATAACGCATAACGCATAACGCATAACGCATAACGCATAACGCATAACGCATAACGCATAACGCATAACGCATAACGCATAACGCATAACGCATAACGCATAACGACTAACGCATAACGCATAACGCATAACGCATAACGCATAACGCATAACGGATAACGCATAACGCATAACGCACAACGGATAACGCATAACGCATAACGCATAACGCACAACGGATAACGCATAACGCATAACGCATAACGCATAACGCATAACGCATAACGCATAACGCATAACGCATAACGCATAACGCATAACGCATAACGCATAACGCATAACGCATAACGGATAACGCAAGAAGCATAACGCATAACGCATAAAGCATAACGCTTAACGCATAACGCATAACGCATAACGCATAACGCATAACGCATAACGCATAACGCATAACGCATAACGCATAACGCTTAACGCATAACGCATTACGCATAACGCATAACGCATAACGCATAACGCATAACGCTTAACGCATAGCTCATAACGCATAACGCATAACGCTTAACGCATAACGCATAACGCATAACGGATAACGCATAACGCATAACGCATAACGGATAACGCATAACGCATAACGCATAACGCATAACGCATAACGCATAACGCATAACGCATAACGCATAACGCATAACGCATAACGCGTAACGCATAATGCATAACGCATAACGCTTAACGCATAGCCCATAACGCATAACGCATAACGCATCGCGCATAACGCATAACGGATAACGCATAACGCATAACGCATAACGCATAACGCATAACGCATAACGCATAACGCATAACGCATAACGCATAACGCATAACGCATAACGCATAACGCATAACGCATAACGCATAACGCATAACGCATAACGCATAACGCATAACGCATAACGCATAACGCATAACGCATAACGCATAACGCATAACGCATAACGCATAACGCATAACGCATAACGCATAACGCATAACGCATAACGCATAACGCATAACGCATAACGCATAACGCATAACGCATAACGCATAACGCATAACGCATAACGCATAACGCATAACGCATAACGCATAACGCATAACGCATAACGCATAACGCATAACGCATAACGCATAACGCATAACGCATAACGCATAACGCATAACGCATAACGCATAACGCATAACGCATAACGCATAACGCATAACGCATAACGCATAACGCATAACGCATAACGCATAACGCTTAACGCATAACGCATTACGCATAACGCATAACGCATAACGCATAACGCTTAACGCATAGCTCATAACGCATAACCCATAACGCTTAACGCATAACGCATAACGCATAACGGATAACGCATAACGCATAACGCATAACGGATAACGCATAACGCATAACGCATAACGCATAACGCATAACGCATAACGCATAACGCATAACGCATAACGCATAACGCATAACGCATAACGCATAACGCATAACGCATAACGGATAACGCATAACGCATAACGCATAACGCATAACGCATAACGCATAACGCATAACGCATAACGCATAACGCATAACGCATAACGCATAACGCATAACGCATAACGCATAACGCATAACGCATAACGCATAACGCATAACGCATAACGCATAACGCATAACGCATAACGCATAACGCATAACGCAT
Organism: Lasioglossum baleicum; assembly: GCF_051020765.1. Lineage (NCBI taxonomy): Eukaryota > Metazoa > Arthropoda > Insecta > Hymenoptera > Halictidae > Lasioglossum > Lasioglossum baleicum. The sequence goes on from NW_027469223.1 coordinate 259,048, forward strand.
AACGGATAACGCATAACGCATAACGCATAACGCATAACGCATAACGCATAACGCATAACGCATAACGCATAACGCATAACGCATAACGCATAACGCATAACGCATAACGCATAACGCATAACGCATAACGCATAACGGATAACGCATAACGCATAACGCACAACGGATAACGCATAACGCATAACGCATAACGCATAACGCATAACGCATAACGCATAACGCATAACGCATAACGCATAACGCATAACGCATAACGCATAACGCATAACACATAACGCATAACGGATAACGCATAACGCATAACGCACAACGGATAACGCATAACGCATAACGCATAACGAATTACGCATAACGCATAACCCATAACGCATAACGCATAACGCATAACGCATAACGCATAACGCTTAACGCATAACGCCTAACGCATAACGCGTAACGCATAATGTATAACGTATAACGCTTAACGCATAGCCCATAACGCATAACGCATAACGCATCGCGCATAACGCATAACGGATAACGCATAACGCATAACGCATAACGGATAACGCATAACGCATAACGAATTACGCATAACGCATAACCCATAACGCATAACGCATAACGCATAACGCATAACGCATAACGCATAACGCATAACGCATAACGCATAACGCATAACGCATAACGCATAACGCATAACGCATAACGCATAACGCATAACGCATAACGCATAACGCATAACGCATAACGCATAACGCATAACGGATAACGCAAGAAGCATAACGCATAACGCATAAAGCATAACGCATAACGCATAACGCATAACGCATAACGCATAACGCATAACGCATAACGCATAACGCATAACGCATAACGCTTAACGCATAACGCATTACGCATAACGCATAACGCATAACGCATAACGCTTAACGCATAGCTCATAACGCTTAACGCATAGCTCATAACGCATAACGCATAACGCTTAACGCATAACGCATAACGGATAACGCATAACGGATAACGCATAACGCATAACACATAACGCATAACGCATAACGCATAACGCTTAACGCATAACGCATTACGCATAACGCATAACGCATAATGCATAACGCATAACGCTTAACGCATAGCTCATAACGGATAACGCATAACGCTTAACGCATAACGCATAACGGATAACGCATAACGGATAACGCATAACGCATAACACATAACGCATAACGCATAACGCATAACGCATAACGCATAACGCATAACGCATAACGCATAACGCATAACGCATAACGCATAACGCATTACGCATAACGCATAACGCATAATGCATAACGCATAACGCTTAACGCATAACGCATTACGCATAACGCATAATGCATAACGCATAACGCTTAACGCATAGCTCATAACGCATAACGCATAACGCTTAACGCATAACGCATAACGGATAACGCATAACGGATAACGCATAACGCATAACACATAACGCATAACGCATAACGCATAACGCATAACGCATAACGCATAACGCATAACGCATAACGCATAACGCATAACGCATAACGCATAACGCATAACGCATAACGCATAACGCATAACGCATAACGCATAACGCATAACGCATAACGCATAACGCATAACGCATAACGCATAACGCATAACGCATAACGCATAACGCATAACGCATAACGCATAACGCATAACGCATAACGCATAACGCATAACGCATAACGCATAACGCATAACGCATAACGCATAACGCATAACGCATAACGCATAACGCATAACGCATAACGCATAACGCATAACGCATAACGCATAACGCATAACGCATAACGCATAACGCATAACGCATAACGCATAACGCATAACGCATAACGCATAACGCATAACGCATAACGCATAACGCATAACGCATAACGCATAACGCATAACGCATAACGCATAACGCATAACGCATAACGCATAACGCATAACGCATAACGCATAACGCATAACGCATAACGCATAACGCATAACGCATAACGCATAACGCATAACGCATAACGCATTACGCATAACGCATAACGCATAACGCATAACGCTTAACGCATAACGCATTACGCATAACGCATAACGCATAACGCATAACGCATAACGCTTAACGCATAACGCATTACGCATAACGCATAACGCATAACGCATAACGCTTAACGCATAGCTCATAACGCATAACCCATAACGCTTAACGCATAACGCATAACGCATAACGGATAACGCATAACGCATAACGCATAACGGATAACGCATAACGCATAACGCATAACGCATAACGCATAACGCATAACGCATAACGCATAACGCATAACGCATAACGCATAACGCATAACGCATAACGCATAACGCATAACGGATAACGCATAACGCATAACGCATAACGCATAACGCATAACGCATAACGCATAACGCATAACGCATAACGCATAACGCATAACGCATAACGCATAACGCATAACGCATAACGCATAACGCATAACGCATAACGCATAACGCATAACGCATAACGCATAACGCATAACGCATAACGCATAACGCATAACGGATAACGCATAACGCATAACGCATAACGCATAACGCATAACGCATAACGCATAACGCATAACGCATAACGCATAACGCATAACGCATAACGCATAACGCATAACGCATAACGCATAACGCATAACGCATAACGGATAACGCATAACGCATAACGCACAACGGATAACGCATAACGCATAACGCATAACGCATAACGCATAACGCATAACGCATAACGCATAACGCATAACGCATAACGCATAACGCATAACGCATAACGCATAACACATAACGCATAACGGATAACGCATAACGCATAACGCACAACGGATAACGCATAACGCATAACGCATAACGAATTACGCATAACGCATAACCCATAACGCATAACGCATAACGCATAACGCATAACGCATAACGCTTAACGCATAACGCCTAACGCATAACGCGTAACGCATAATGTATAACGTATAACGCTTAACGCATAGCCCATAACGCATAACGCATAACGCATCGCGCATAACGCATAACGGATAACGCATAACGCATAACGCATAACGGATAACGCATAACGCATAACGAATTACGCATAACGCATAACCCATAACGCATAACGCATAACGCATAACGCATAACGCATAACGCATAACGCATAACGCATAACGCATAACGCATAACGCATAACGCATAACGCATAACGCATAACGCATAACGCATAACGCATAACGCATAACGCATAACGCATAACGCATAACGCATAACGGATAACGCAAGAAGCATAACGCATAACGCATAAAGCATAACGCATAACGCATAACGCATAACGCATAACGCATAACGCATAACGCATAACGCATAACGCATAACGCATAACGCTTAACGCATAACGCATTACGCATAACGCATAACGCATAACGCATAACGCTTAACGCATAGCTCATAACGCATAACGCATAACGCTTAACGCATAACGCATAACGCATAACGCATAACGGATAACGAATAACGCATAACGCATAACGGATAACGCATAACGCATAACGCATAACGCATAACGCATAACGCATAACGCATAACGCGTAACGCATAATGCATAACGCATAACGCTTAACGCATAGCCCATAACGCATAACGCATAACGCATAACGCATAACGCATAACGCATAACGCATAACGCATAACGCATAACGCATAACGCATAACGCATAACGCATAACGCATAACGCATAACGCATAACGCATAACGCATAACGCATAACGCATAACGCATAACGCATAACGCATAACGCATAACGCATAACGCATAACGCATAACGCATAACGCATAACGCATAACGCATAACGCATAACGCATAACGCATAACGCATAACGCATAACGCATAACGCATAACGCATAACGCATAACGCATAACGCATAACGCATAACGCATAACGCATAACGCATAACGCATAACGCATAACGCATAACGCCTAACGCATAACGCGTAACGCATAATGCATAACGCATAACGCTTAACGCATAGCCCATAACGCATAACGCATAACGCATCGCGCATAACGCATAACGGATAACGCATAACGCATAACGCATAACGCATAACGGATAACGCATAACGCATAACGCATAACGCATAACGCATAACGCATAACGCATAACGCATAACGCGTAACGCATAATGCATAACGCATAACGCTTAACGCATAGCCCATAACGCATAACGCATAACGCATCGCGCATAACGCATAACGGATAACGCATAACGCATAACGCATAACGCATAACGCATAACGCATAACGCATAACGCATAACGCATAACGCATAACGCATAACGCATAACGCATAACGCATAACGCATAACGCATAACGCATAACGCATAACGCATAACGCATAACGCATAACGCATAACGCATAACGCATAACGCATAACGCATAACGCATAACGACTAACGCATAACGCATAACGCATAACGCATAACGCATAACGCATAACGGATAACGCATAACGCATAACGCACAACGGATAACGCATAACGCATAACGCATAACGCACAACGGATAACGCATAACGCATAACGCATAACGCATAACGCATAACGCATAACGCATAACGCATAACGCATAACGCATAACGCATAACGCATAACGCATAACGCATAACGCATAACGCATAACGCATAACGCATAACGCATAACGCATAACGCATAACGCATAACGCATAACGCATAACGCTTAACGCATAGCCCATAACGCATAACGCATAACGCATCGCGCATAACGCATAACGGATAACGCATAACGCATAACGCATAACGCATAACGCATAACGCATAACGCATAACGCATAACGCATAACGCATAACGCATAACGCATAACGCATAACGCATAACGCATAACGCATAACGCATAACGCATAACGCATAACGCATAACGCATAACGCATAACGCATAACGCATAACGCATAACGCATAACGCATAACGCATAACGCATAACGCATAACGCATAACGCATAACGCATAACGCATAACGCATAACGCATAACGCATAACGCATAACGCATAACGCATAACGCATAACGCATAACGCATAACGCATAACGCATAACGCATAACGCATAACGCATAACGCATAACGCATAACGCATAACGCATAACGCATAACGCATAACGCATAACGCATAACGCATAACGCATAACGCATAACGCATAACGCATAACGCATAACGCATAACGCATAACGCATAACGCATAACGCATAACGCATAACGCATAACGCATAACGCATAACGCATAACGCATAACGGATAACGCATAACGCATAACGCACAACGGATAACGCATAACGCATAACGCATAACGCATAACGCATAACGCATAACGCATAACGCATAACGCATAACGCATAACGCATAACGCATAACGCATAACGCATAACGCATAACGCATAACGCATAACGCATAACGCATAACGCATAACGCATAACGCATAACGCATAACGCATAACGCATAACGCATAACGCATAACGCATAACGCATAACGCATAACGCATAACGGATAACGCATAACGCATAACGCACAACGGATAACGCATAACGCATAACGCATAACGCATAACGCATAACGCATAACGCATAACGCATAACGCATAACGCATAACGCATAACGCATAACGCATAACGCATAACGCATAACGCATAACGCATAACGCATAACGCATAACGCATAACGGATAACGCAAGAAGCATAACGCATAACGCATAAAGCATAACGCATAACGCATAACGCATAACGCATAACGCATAACGCATAACGCATAACGCATAACGCATAACGCATAACGCATAACGCATAACGCATAACGCATAACGCTTAACGCATAACGCATTACGCATAACGCATAACGCATAACGCATAACGCTTAACGCATAGCTCATAACGCATAACCAATAACGCTTAACGCATAACGCATAACGCATAACGGATAACGCATAACGCATAACGCATAACGGATAACGCATAACGCATAACGCATAACGCATAACGCATAACGCATAACGCATAACGCATAACGCATAACGCATAACGCATAACGCATAACGCATAACGCATAACGCATAACGCATAACGGATAACGCATAACGCATAACGCATAACGCATAACGCATAACGCATAACGCATAACGCATAACGCATAACGCATAACGCATAACGCATAACGCATAACGCATAACGCATAACGCATAACGCATAACGCATAACGCATAACGCATAACGCATAACGCATAACGCATAACGCATAACGCATAACGGATAACGCATAACGCATAACGCACAACGGATAACGCATAACGCATAACGCATAACGCATAACGCATAACGCATAACGCATAACGCATAACGCATAACGCATAACGCATAACGCATAACGCATAACGCATAACACATAACGCATAACGGATAACGCATAACGCATAACGCACAACGGATAACGCATAACGCATAACGCATAACGAATTACGCATAACGCATAACCCATAACGCATAACGCATAACGCATAACGCATAACGCATAACGCTTAACGCATAACGCCTAACGCATAACGCGTAACGCATAATGTATAACGTATAACGCTTAACGCATAGCCCATAACGCATAACGCATAACGCATCGCGCATAACGCATAACGGATAACGCATAACGCATAACGCATAACGGATAACGCATAACGCATAACGAATTACGCATAACGCATAACCCATAACGCATAACGCATAACGCATAACGCATAACGCATAACGCATAACGCATAACGCATAACGCATAACGCATAACGCATAACGCATAACGCATAACGCATAACGCATAACGCATAACGCATAACGCATAACGCATAACGCATAACGGATAACGCAAGAAGCATAACGCATAACGCATAAAGCATAACGCATAACGCATAACGCATAACGCATAACGCTTAACGCATAGCCCATAACGCATAACGCATAACGCATAACGCATAACGCATAACGCATAACGCATAACGCATAACGCATAACGCATAACGCATAACGCATAACGCATAACGCATAACGCATAACGCATAACGCATAACGCATAACGCATAACGCATAACGCATAACGCATAACGCATAACGCATAACGCATAACGCATAACGCATAACGCATAACGCATAACGCATAACGCATAACGCATAACGCATAACGCATAACGCATAACGCATAACGCATAACGCATAACGCATAACGCATAACGCATAACGCATAACGCATAACGCATAACGCATAACGCATAACGCATAACGCATAACGCATAACGCATAACGCATAACGCATAACGCATAACGCATAACGCATAACGCATAACGCATAACGCCTAACGCATAACGCGTAACGCATAATGCATAACGCATAACGCTTAACGCATAGCCCATAACGCATAACGCATAACGCATCGCGCATAACGCATAACGGATAACGCATAACGCATAACGCATAACGCATAACGGATAACGCATAACGCATAACGCATAACGCATAACGCATAACGCATAACGCATAACGCATAACGCATAACGCGTAACGCATAATGCATAACGCATAACGCTTAACGCATAGCCCATAACGCATAACGCATAACGCATCGCGCATAACGCATAACGGATAACGCATAACGCATAACGCATAACGCATAACGCATAACGCATAACGCATAACGCATAACGCATAACGCATAACGCATAACGCATAACGCATAACGCATAACGCATAACGCATAACGCATAACGCATAACGCATAACGCATAACGCATAACGCATAACGCATAACGCATAACGCATAACGCATAACGCATAACGCATAACGCATAACGCATAACGGATAACGCAAGAAGCATAACGCATAACGCATAAAGCATAACGCATAACGCATAACGCATAACGCATAACGCATAACGCATAACGCATAACGCATAACGCATAACGCATAACGCATAACGCATAACGCATAACGCATAACGCATAACGCATAACGCATAACGCTTAACGCATAACGCATTACGCATAACGCATAACGCATAACGCATAACGCTTAACGCATAGCTCATAACGCATAACCCATAACGCTTAACGCATAACGCATAACGCATAACGGATAACGCATAACGCATAACGCATAACGGATAACGCATAACGCATAACGCATAACGCATAACGCATAACGCATAACGCATAACGCATAACGCATAACGCATAACGCATAACGCATAACGCATAACGCATAACGCATAACGCATAACGGATAACGCATAACGCATAACGCATAACGCATAACGCATAACGCATAACGCATAACGCATAACGCATAACGCATAACGCATAACGCATAACGCATAACGCATAACGCATAACGCATAACGCATAACGCATAACGCATAACGCATAACGCATAACGCATAACGCATAACGCATAACGCATAACGCATAACGCATAACGGATAACGCATAACGCATAACGCACAACGGATAACGCATAACGCATAACGCATAACGCATAACGCATAACGCATAACGCATAACGCATAACGCATAACGCATAACGCATAACGCATAACGCATAACACATAACGCATAACGGATAACGCATAACGCATAACGCACAACGGATAACGCATAACGCATAACGCATAACGAATTACGCATAACGCATAACCCATAACGCATAACGCATAACGCATAACGCATAACGCATAACGCTTAACGCATAACGCCTAACGCATAACGCGTAACGCATAATGTATAACGTATAACGCTTAACGCATAGCCCATAACGCATAACGCATAACGCATCGCGCATAACGCATAACGGATAACGCATAACGCATAACGCATAACGGATAACGCATAACGCATAACGAATTACGCATAACGCATAACCCATAACGCATAACGCATAACGCATAACGCATAACGCATAACGCATAACGCATAACGCATAACGCATAACGCATAACGCATAACGCATAACGCATAACGCATAACGCATAATGCATAACGCATAACGCATAACGCATAACGGATAACGCAAGAAGCATAACGCATAACGCATAAAGCATAACGCATAACGCATAACGCATAACGCATAACGCATAACGCATAACGCATAACGCATAACGCATAACGCATAACGCATAACGCTTAACGCATAACGCATTACGCATAACGCATAACGCATAACGCATAACGCTTAACGCATAGCTCATAACGCATAACGCATAACGCTTAACGCATAACGCATAACGCATAACGGATAACGAATAACGCATAACGCATAACGGATAACGCATAACGCATAACGCATAACGCATAACGCATAACGCATAACGCATAACGCGTAACGCATAATGCATAACGCATAACGCTTAACGCATAGCCCATAACGCATAACGCATAACGCATAACGCATAACGCATAACGCATAACGCATAACGCATAACGCATAACGCATAACGCATAACGCATAACGCATAACGCATAACGCATAACGCATAACGCATAACGCATAACGCATAACGCATAACGCATAACGCATAACGCATAACGCATAACGCATAACGCATAACGCATAACGCATAACGCATAACGCATAACGCATAACGCATAACGCATAACGCATAACGCATAACGCATAACGCATAACGCCTAACGCATAACGCGTAACGCATAATGCATAACGCATAACGCTTAACGCATAGCCCATAACGCATAACGCATAACGCATCGCGCATAACGCATAACGGATAACGCATAACGCATAACGCATAACGCATAACGGATAACGCATAACGCATAACGCATAACGCATAACGCATAACGCATAACGCATAACGCATAACGCATAACGCATAACGCATAACGCATAACGCATAACGCATAACGCATAACGCATAACGCATAACGCATAACGCATAACGCATAACGCATAACGCATAACGCATAACGCATAACGCATAACGCATAACGCATAACGCATAACGCATAACGCATAACGCATAACGCATAACGCATAACGCATAACGCATAACGCATAACGCATAACGCATAACGCATAACGCATAACGCATAACGCATAACGCATAACGCATAACGCATAACGCATAACGCATAACGCATAACGCATAACGCATAACGCATAACGCATAACGCATAACGCATAACGCATAACGCATAACGCATAACGCATAACGCATAACGCATAACGCATAACGCATAACGCATAACGCATAACGCATAACGCATAACGCATAACGCATAACGCATAACGCATAACGCATAACGCATAACGCATAACGCATAACGCATAACGCATAACGCATAACGCATAACGCATAACGCATAACGCATAACGCATAACGCATAACGCATAACGCATAACGCATAACGCATAACGCATAACGCATAACGCATAACGCATAACGCATAACGCATAACGCATAACGCATAACGCATAACGCATAACGCATAACGCATAACGGATAACGCATAACGCATAACGCATAACGCATAACGGATAACGCATAACGCATAACGCATAACGCATAACGCATAACGCATAACGCATAACGCATAACGCATAACGCATAACGCATAACGCATAACGCATAACGCATAACGCATAACGCATAACGCATAACGCATAACGCATAACGCATAACGCATAACGCATAACGCATAACGCATAACGCATAACGCATAACGCATAACGCATAACGCATAACGCATAACGCATAACGCATAACGCATAACGCATAACGCATAACGCATAACGCATAACGCATAACGCATAACGCATAACGCATAACGCATAACGCATAACGCATAACGCATAACGCATAACGCATAACGCATAACGCATAACGCATAACGCATAACGCATAACGCATAACGCATAACGCATAACGCATAACGCATAACGCATAACGCATAACGCATAACGCATAACGCATAACGCATAACGCATAACGCATAACGCATAACGCATAACGCATAACGCATAACGCATAACGCATAACGCATAACGCATAACGCATAACGCATAACGCATAACGCATAACGCATAACGCATAACGCATAACGCATAACGCATAACGCATAACGCATAACGCATAACGCATAACGCATAACGCATAACGCATAACGCATAACGCATAACGCATAACGCATAACGCATAACGCATAACGCATAACGCATAACGCATAACGCATAACGCATAACGCATAACGCATAACGCATAACGCATAACGCATAACGCATAACGCATAACGCATAACGCATAACGCATAACGCATAACGCATAACGCATAACGCATAACGCATAACGCATAACGCATAACGCATAACGCATAACGCATAACGCATAACGCATAACGCATAACGCATAACGCATAACGCATAACGCATAACGCATAACGCATAACGCATAACGCATAACGGATAACGCATAACGCATAACGCACAACGGATAACGCATAACGCATAACGCATAACGCACAACGGATAACGCATAACGCATAACGCATAACGCATAACGCACAACGCATAACGCATAACGCATAACGCATAACGCATAACGCATAACGCATAACGCATAACGCATAACGCATAACGCATAACGCATAACGCATAACGCATAACGGATAACGCATAACGCATAACGCATAACGCATAACGCATAACGCATAACGCATAACGCATAACGCATAACGCATAACGCATAACGCATAACGCATAACGCATAACGCATAACGCATAACGCATAACGCATAACGCATAACGCATAACGCATAACGCATAACGCATAACGCATAACGCATAACGCATAACGCATAACGCATAACGCATAACGCATAACGCATAACGCATAACGCATAACGCATAACGCATAACGCATAACGCATAACGCATAACGCATAACGCATAACGCATAACGCATAACGCATAACGCATAACGCATAACGCATAACGCATAACGCATAACGCATAACGCATAACGCATAACGCATAACGCATAACGCATAACGCATAACGCATAACGCATAACGCATAACGCATAACGCATAACGCATAACGCATAACGCATAACGCATAACGCGTAACGCATAACGCATAACGCATAACGCCTAACGCATAACGCGTAACGCATAATGCATAACGCATAACGCTTAACGCATAGCCCATAACGCATAACGCATAACGCATCGCGCATAACGCATAACGGATAACGCATAACGCATAACGCATAACGCATAACGGATAACGCATAACGCATAACGCATAACGCATAACGCATAACGCATAACGCATAACGCGTAACGCATAATGCATAACGCATAACGCTTAACGCATAGCCCATAACGCATAACGCATAACGCATCGCGCATAACGCATAACGGATAACGCATAACGCATAACGCATAACGCATAACGCATAACGCATAACGCATAACGCATAACGCATAACGCATAACGCATAACGCATAACGCATAACGCATAACGCATAACGCATAACGCATAACGCATAACGCATAACGCATAACGCATAACGCATAACGCATAACGCATAACGCATAACGCATAACGCATAACGCATAACGCATAACGCATAACGCATAACGCATAACGCATAACGCATAACGCATAACGCATAACGCATAACGCATAACGCATAACGCATAACGCATAACGCATAACGCATAACGCATAACGCATAACGCCTAACGCATAACGCGTAACGCATAATGCATAACGCATAACGCTTAACGCATAGCCCATAACGCATAACGCATAACGCATCGCGCATAACGCATAACGGATAACGCATAACGCATAACGCATAACGCATAACGGATAACGCATAACGCATAACGCATAACGCATAACGCATAACGCATAACGCATAACGCATAACGCGTAACGCATAATGCATAACGCATAACGCTTAACGCATAGCCCATAACGCATAACGCATAACGCATCGCGCATAACGCATAACGGATAACGCATAACGCATAACGCATAACGCATAACGCATAACGCATAACGCATAACGCATAACGCATAACGCATAACGCATAACGCATAACGCATAACGCATAACGCATAACGCATAACGCATAACGCATAACGCATAACGCATAACGCATAACGCATAACGCATAACGCATAACGCATAACGCATAACGCATAACGCATAACGCATAACGCATAACGCATAACGCATAACGCATAACGCATAACGCATAACGCATAACGCATAACGCATAACGCATAACGCATAACGCATAACGCATAACGCATAACGCATAACGCATAACGCATAACGCATAACGCATAACGCACAACGGATAACGCATAACGCATAACGCATAACGCATAACGCACAACGCATAACGGATAACGCATAACGCATAACGCACAACGGATAACGCATAACGCATAACGCATAACGCACAACGGATAACGCATAACGCATAACGCATAACGCATAACGCATAACGCATAACGCATAACGCATAACGCACAACGGATAACGCATAACGCATAACGCATAACGCATAACGCATAACGCATAACGCATAACGCATAACGCATAACGCATAACGCATAACGCATAACGCATAACGCATAACGCATAACGCATAACGCATAACGCATAACGGATAACGCATAACGCATAACGCATAACGCATAACGCATAACGCATAACGCATAACGCATAACGCATAACGCATAACGCATAACGCATAACGCATAACGCATAACGCATAACGCATAACGCATAACGCATAACGCATAACGCATAACGCATAACGCATAACGCATAACGCATAACGCATAACGCATAACGCATAACGCATAACGCATAACGCATAACGCATAACGCATAACGCATAACGCATAACGCATAACGCATAACGCATAACGCATAACGCATAACGCATAACGCATAACGCATAACGCATAACGCATAACGCATAACGCATAACGCATAACGCATAACGCATAACGCATAACGCATAACGCATAACGCATAACGCATAACGCATAACGCATAACGCATAACGCATAACGCATAACGCATAACGCATAACGGATAACGCAAGAAGCATAACGCATAACGCATAAAGCATAACGCATAACGCATAACGCATAACGCATAACGCATAACGCATAACGCATAACGCATAACGCATAACGCATAACGCATAACGCATAACGCATAACGCTTAACGCATAACGCATTACGCATAACGCATAACGCATAACGCATAACGCTTAACGCATAGCTCATAACGCATAACGCATAACGCTTAACGCATAACGCATAACGCATAACGGATAACGCATAACGCATAACGCATAACGGATAACGCATAACGCATAACGCATAACGCATAACGCATAACGCATAACGCATAACGCATAACGCATAACGCATAACGCATAACGCATAACGCGTAACGCATAATGCATAACGCATAACGCTTAACGCATAGCCCATAACGCATAACGCATAACGCATCGCGCATAACGCATAACGGATAACGCATAACGCATAACGCATAACGCATAACGCATAACGCATAACGCATAACGCATAACGCATAACGCATAACGCATAACGCATAACGCATAACGCATAACGCATAACGCATAACGCATAACGCATAACGCATAACGCATAACGCATAACGCATAACGCATAACGCATAACGCATAACGCATAACGCATAACGCATAACGCATAACGCATAACGCATAACGCATAACGCATAACGCATAACGCATAACGCATAACGCATAACGCATAACGCATAACGCATAACGCATAACGCATAACGCATAACGCATAACGCATAACGCATAACGCATAACGCATAACGCATAACGCATAACGCATAACGCATAACGCATAACGCATAACGCATAACGCATAACGGATAACGCATAACGCATAACGCACAACGGATAACGCATAACGCATAACGCATAACGCATAACGCATAACGCATAACGCATAACGCATAACGCATAACGCATAACGCATAACGCATAACGCATAACGCATAACGCATAACGCATAACGCATAACGCATAACGCATAACGGATAACGCATAACGCATAACGCACAACGGATAACGCATAACGCATAACGCATAACGAATTACGCATAACGCATAACCCATAACGCATAACGCATAACGCATAACGCATAACGCATAACGCATAACGCTTAACGCATAACGCCTAACGCATAACGCGTAACGCATAATGTATAACGTATAACGCTTAACGCATAGCCCATAACGCATAACGCATAACGCATCGCGCATAACGCATAACGGATAACGCATAACGCATAACGCATAACGGATAACGCATAACGCATAACGCATAACGAATTACGCATAACGCATAACCCATAACGCATAACGCATAACGCATAACGCATAACGCATAACGCATAACGCATAACGCATAACGCATAACGCATAACGCATAACGCATAACGCATAACGCATAACGCATAACGCATAACGCACAACGCATAACGCATAACGCATAACGCATAACGCATAACGCATAACGCCTAACGCATAACGCGTAACGCATAATGCATAACGCATAACGCTTAACGCATAGCCCATAACGCATAACGCATAACGCATCGCGCATAACGCATAACGGATAACGCATAACGCATAACGCATAACGCATAACGGATAACGCATAACGCATAACGCATAACGCATAACGCATAACGCATAACGCATAACGCATAACGCATAACGCATAACGCGTAACGCATAATGCATAACGCATAACGCTTAACGCATAGCCCATAACGCATAACGCATAACGCATCGCGCATAACGCATAACGGATAACGCATAACGCATAACGCATAACGCATAACGCATAACGCATAACGCATAACGCATAACGCATAACGCATAACGCATAACGCATAACGCATAACGCATAACGCATAACGCATAACGCATAACGCATAACGCATAACGCATAACGCATAACGCATAACGCATAACGCATAACGCATAACGCATAACGCATAACGCATAACGCATAACGCATAACGCATAACGCATAACGCATAACGCATAACGCATAACGCATAACGCATAACGCATAACGCATAACGCATAACGCATAACGCATAACGCATAACGCATAACGCATAACGCATAACGCATAACGCATAACGCATAACGCATAACGCATAACGCATAACGCATAACGCATAACGCATAACGCATAACGCATAACGCATAACGCATAACGCATAACGCATAACGCATAACGCATAACGCATAACGCATAACGCATAACGCATAACGCATAACGCATAACGCATAACGCATAACGCATAACGCATAACGCATAACGCATAACGCATAACGCATAACGCATAACGCATAACGCATAACGCATAACGCATAACGCATAACGCATAACGCATAACGCATAACGCATAACGCATAACGCATAACGCATAACGCATAACGCATAACGCATAACGCATAACGCATAACGGATAACGCATAACGCATAACGCACAACGGATAACGCATAACGCATAACGCATAACGCACAACGGATAACGCATAACGCATAACGCATAACGCATAACGCATAACGCATAACGCATAACGCATAACGCATAACGCATAACGCATAACGCATAACGCATAACGCATAACGCATAACGCATAACGCATAACGCATAACGCATAACGCATAACGCATAACGCATAACGGATAACGCATAACGCATAACGCATAACGCATAACGCATAACGCATAACGCATAACGCATAACGCATAACGCATAACGCATAACGCATAACGCATAACGCATAACGCATAACGCATAACGCATAACGCATAACGCATAACGCATAACGCATAACGCATAACGCATAACGCATAACGCATAACGCATAACGCATAACGCATAACGCATAACGCATAACGCATAACGCATAACGCATAACGCATAACGCATAACGCATAACGCATAACGCATAACGCATAACGCATAACGCATAACGCATAACGCATAACGCATAACGCATAACGCATAACGCATAACGCATAACGCATAACGGATAACGCAAGAAGCATAACGCATAACGCATAAAGCATAACGCATAACGCATAACGCATAACGCATAACGCATAACGCATAACGCATAACGCATAACGCATAACGCATAACGCATAACGCATAACGCATAACGCATAACGCATAACGCTTAACGCATAGCTCATAACGCATAACGCATAACGCTTAACGCATAACGCATAACGCATAACGGATAACGCATAACGCATAACGCATAACGGATAACGCATAACGCATAACGCATAACGCATAACGCATAACGCATAACGCATAACGCATAACGCATAACGCATAACGCATAACGCATAACGCGTAACGCATAAGGCATAACGCATAACGCTTAACGCATAGCCCATAACGCATAACGCATAACGCATCGCGCATAACGCATAACGGATAACGCATAACGCATAACGCATAACGCATAACGCATAACGCATAACGCATAACGCATAACGCATAACGCATAACGCATAACGCATAACGCATAACGCATAACGCATAACGCATAACGCATAACGCATAACGCATAACGCATAACGCATAACGCATAACGCATAACGCATAACGCATAACGCATAACGCATAACGCATAACGCATAACGCATAACGCATAACGCATAACGCATAACGCATAACGCATAACGCATAACGCATAACGCATAACGCATAACGCATAACGCATAACGCATAACGCATAACGCATAACGCATAACGCATAACGCATAACGCATAACGCATAACGCATAACGCATAACGCATAACGCATAACGCATAACGCATAACGCATAACGCATAACGCATAACGCATAACGCATAACGCATAACGCATAACGCATAACGCATAACGCATAACGCATAACGCATAACGCATAACGCATAACGCATAACGCATAACGCATAACGCATAACGCATAACGCATAACGCATAACGCATAACGCATAACGCATAACGCATAACGCATAACGCATAACGCATAACGCATAACGCATAACGCATAACGCATAACGCATAACGCATAACGCATAACGCATAACGCATAACGCATAACGCATAACGCATAACGCATAACGCATAACGCATAACGCATAACGCATAACGCATAACGCATAACGCATAACGCATATCGCATAACGCATAACGCATAACGCATAACGCATAACGCATAACGCATAACGCATAACGCATAACGCATAACGCATAACGCATAACGCATAACGCATAACGCATAACGCATAACGCATAACGCACAACGCATAACGCATAACGCATAACGCATAACGCATAACGCATAACGCCTAACGCATAACGCGTAACGCATAATGCATAACGCATAACGCTTAACGCATAGCCCATAACGCATAACGCATAACGCATCGCGCATAACGCATAACGGATAACGCATAACGCATAACGCATAACGCATAACGGATAACGCATAACGCATAACGCATAACGCATAACGCATAACGCATAACGCATAACGCGTAACGCATAATGCATAACGCATAACGCTTAACGCATAGCCCATAACGCATAACGCATAACGCATCGCGCATAACGCATAACGGATAACGCATAACGCATAACGCATAACGCATAACGCATAACGCATAACGCATAACGCATAACGCATAACGCATAACGCATAACGCATAACGCATAACGCATAACGCATAACGCATAACGCATAACGCATAACGCATAACGCATAACGCATAACGCATAACGCATAACGCATAACGCATAACGCATAACGCATAACGCATAACGCATAACGCATAACGCATAACGCATAACGCATAACGCATAACGCATAACGCATAACGCATAACGCATAACGCATAACGCATAACGCATAACGCATAACGCATAACGCATAACGCATAACGCATAACGCATAACGCATAACGCATAACGCATAACGCATAACGCATAACGCATAACGCATAACGCATAACGCATAACGCATAACGCATAACGCATAACGCATAACGCATAACGCATAACGCATAACGCATAACGGATAACGCATAACGCATAACGCACAACGGATAACGCATAACGCATAACGCATAACGCACAACGGATAACGCATAACGCATAACGCATAACGCATAACGCATAACGCATAACGCATAACGCATAACGCATAACGCATAACGCATAACGCATAACGCATAACGCATAACGCATAACGCATAACGCATAACGCATAACGCATAACGCATAACGCATAACGCATAACGCATAACGGATAACGCATAACGCATAACGCATAACGCATAACGCATAACGCATAACGCATAACGCATAACGCATAACGCATAACGCATAACGCATAACGCATAACGCATAACGCATAACGCATAACGCATAACGCATAACGCATAACGCATAACGCATAACGCATAACGCATAACGCATAACGCATAACGCATAACGCATAACGCATAACGCATAACGCATAACGCATAACGCATAACGCATAACGCATAACGCATAACGCATAACGCATAACGCATAACGCATAACGCATAACGCATAACGCATAACGCATAACGCATAACGCATAACGCATAACGCATAACGCATAACGCATAACGCATAACGCATAACGCATAACGCATAACGCATAACGCATAACGCATAACGCATAACGCATAACGCATAACGCATAACGCATAACGCATAACGCATAACGCATAACGCATAACGCATAACGCATAACGCATAACGCATAACGCATAACGCATAACGCATAACGCATAACGCACAACGCATAACGCATAACGCATAACGCATAACGCATAACGCCTAACGCATAACGCGTAACGCATAATGCATAACGCATAACGCACAACGCATAACGCATAACGCGTAACGCATAACGCATAACGCCTAACGCATAACGCGTAACGCATAATGCATAACGCATAACGCTTAACGCATAGCCCATAACGCATAACGCATAACGCATCGCGCATAACGCATAACGGATAACGCATAACGCATAACGCATAACGCATAACGGATAACGCATAACGCATAACGCATAACGCATAACGCATAACGCATAACGCATAACGCATAACGCATAACGCATAACGCGTAACGCATAATGCATAACGCATAACGCTTAACGCATAGCCCATAACGCATAACGCATAACGCATCGCGCATAACGCATAACGGATAACGCATAACGCATAACGCATAACGCATAACGCATAACGCATAACGCATAACGCATAACGCATAACGCATAACGCATAACGCATAACGCATAACGCATAACGCATAACGCATAACGCATAACGCATAACGCATAACGCATAACGCATAACGCATAACGCATAACGCATAACGCATAACGCATAACGCATAACGCATAACGCATAACGCATAACGCATAACGCATAACGCATAACGCATAACGCATAACGCATAACGCATAACGCATAACGCATAACGCATAACGCATAACGCATAACGCATAACGCATAACGCATAACGCATAACGCATAACGCATAACGCATAACGCATAACGCATAACGCATAACGCATAACGCATAACGCATAACGCATAACGGATAACGCATAACGCATAACGCACAACGGATAACGCATAACGCATAACGCATAACGCACAACGGATAACGCATAACGCATAACGCATAACGCATAACGCATAACGCATAACGCATAACGCATAACGCATAACGCATAACGCATAACGCATAACGCATAACGCATAACGCATAACGCATAACGCATAACGCATAACGCATAACGCATAACGCATAACGCATAACGCATAACGGATAACGCATAACGCATAACGCATAACGCATAACGCATAACGCATAACGCATAACGCATAACGCATAACGCATAACGCATAACGCATAACGCATAACGCATAACGCATAACGCATAACGCATAACGCATAACGCATAACGCATAACGCATAACGCATAACGCATAACGCATAACGCATAACGCATAACGCATAACGCATAACGCATAACGCATAACGCATAACGCATAACGCATAACGCATAACGCATAACGCATAACGCATAACGCATAACGCATAACGCATAACGCATAACGCATAACGCATAACGCATAACGCATAACGCATAACGCATAACGCATAACGCATAACGCATAACGCATAACGCATAACGCATAACGCATAACGCATAACGCATAACGCATAACGCATAACGCATAACGCATAACGCATAACGGATAACGCAAGAAGCATAACGCATAACGCATAAAGCATAACGCATAACGCATAACGCATAACGCATAACGCATAACGCATAACGCATAACGCATAACGCATAACGCATAACGCATAACGCATAACGCTTAACGCATAACGCATAACGCATAACGCATAACGCTTAACGCATAGCTCATAACGCATAACGCATAACGCTTAACGCATAACGCATAACGCATAACGGATAACGCATAACGCATAACGCATAACGGATAACGCATAACGCATAACGCATAACGCATAACGCATAACGCATAACGCATAACGCATAACGCATAACGCATAACGCATAACGCATAACGCGTAACGCATAAGGCATAACGCATAACGCTTAACGCATAGCCCATAACGCATAACGCATAACGCATCGCGCATAACGCATAACGGATAACGCATAACGCATAACGCATAACGCATAACGCATAACGCATAACGCATAACGCATAACGCATAACGCATAACGCATAACGCATAACGCATAACGCATAACGCATAACGCATAACGCATAACGCATAACGCATAACGCATAACGCATAACGCATAACGCATAACGCATAACGCATAACGCATAACGCATAACGCATAACGCATAACGCATAACGCATAACGCATAACGCATAACGCATAACGCATAACGCATAACGCATAACGCATAACGCATAACGCATAACGCATAACGCATAACGCATAACGCATAACGCATAACGCATAACGCATAACGCATAACGCATAACGCATAACGCATAACGCATAACGCATAACGCATAACGCATAACGCATAACGCATAACGCATAACGCATAACGCATAACGCATAACGCATAACGCATAACGCATAACGCATAACGCATAACGCATAACGCATAACGCATAACGCATAACGCATAACGCATAACGCATAACGCATAACGCATAACGCATAACGCATAACGCATAACGCATAACGCATAACGCATAACGCATAACGCATAACGCATAACGCATAACGCATAACGCATAACGCATAACGCATAACGCATAACGCATAACGCATAACGCATAACGCATAACGCATAACGCATAACGCATAACGCATAACGCATAACGCATAACGCATAACGCATAACGCATAACGCATAACGCATAACGCATAACGCATAACGCATAACGCATAACGCATAACGCATAACGCATAACGCATAACGCATAACGCATAACGCATAACGCATAACGCATAACGCATAACGCATAACGCATAACGCATAACGCATAACGCATAACGCATAACGCATAACGGATAACGCAAGAAGCATAACGCATAACGCATAAAGCATAACGCATAACGCATAACGCATAACGCATAACGCATAACGCATAACGCATAACGCATAACGCATAACGCATAACGCATAACGCATAACGCATAACGCATAACGCTTAACGCATAACGCATAACGCATAACGCATAACGCTTAACGCATAGCTCATAACGCATAACGCATAACGCTTAACGCATAACGCATAACGCATAACGGATAACGCATAACGCATAACGCATAACGGATAACGCATAACGCATAACGCATAACGCATAACGCATAACGCATAACGCATAACGCATAACGCATAACGCATAACGCATAACGCATAACGCATAACGCATAACGCGTAACGCATAAGGCATAACGCATAACGCTTAACGCATAGCCCATAACGCATAACGCATAACGCATCGCGCATAACGCATAACGGATAACGCATAACGCATAACGCATAACGCATAACGCATAACGCATAACGCATAACGCATAACGCATAACGCATAACGCATAACGCATAACGCATAACGCATAACGCATAACGCATAACGCATAACGCATAACGCATAACGCATAACGCATAACGCATAACGCATAACGCATAACGCATAACGCATAACGCATAACGCATAACGCATAACGCATAACGCATAACGCATAACGCATAACGCATAACGCATAACGCATAACGCATAACGCATAACGCATAACGCATAACGCATAACGCATAACGCATAACGCATAACGCATAACGCATAACGCATAACGCATAACGCATAACGCATAACGCATAACGCATAACGCATAACGCATAACGCATAACGCATAACGCATAACGCATAACGCATAACGCATAACGCATAACGCATAACGCATAACGCATAACGCATAACGCATAACGCATAACGCATAACGCATAACGCATAACGCATAACGCATAACGCATAACGCATAACGCATAACGCATAACGCATAACGCATAACGCATAACGCATAACGCATAACGCATAACGCATAACGCATAACGCATAACGCATAACGCATAACGCATAACGCATAACGCATAACGCATAACGCATAACGCATAACGCATAACGCATAACGCATAACGCATAACGCATAACGCATAACGCATAACGCATAACGCATAACGCATAACGCATAACGCATAACGCATAACGCATAACGCATAACGCATAACGCATAACGCATAACGCATAACGCATAACGCATAACGCATAACGCATAACGCATAACGCATAACGCATAACGCATAACGCATAACGCATAACGCATAACGCATAACGCATAACGCATAACGCATAACGCATAACGCATAACGCATAACGCATAACGCATAACGCATAACGCATAACGCATAACGCATAACGCATAACGCATAACGCATAACGCATAACGCATAACGCATAACGCATAACGCATAACGCATAACGCATAACGCATAACGCATAACGCCTAACGCATAACGCGTAACGCATAATGCATAACGCATAACGCTTAACGCATAGCCCATAACGCATAACGCATAACGCATCGCGCATAACGCATAACGGATAACGCATAACGCATAACGCATAACGCATAACGGATAACGCATAACGCATAACGCATAACGCATAACGCATAACGCATAACGCATAACGCATAACGCGTAACGCATAATGCATAACGCATAACGCTTAACGCATAGCTCATAACGCATAACGCATAACGCATCGCGCATAACGCATAACGGATAACGCATAACGCATAACGCATAACGCATAACGCATAACGCATAACGCATAACGCATAACGCATAACGCATAACGCATAACGCATAACGCATAACGCATAACGCATAACGCATAACGCATAACGCATAACGCATAACGCATAACGCATAACGCATAACGCATAACGCATAACGCATAACGCATAACGCATAACGCATAACGCATAACGCATAACGCATAACGCATAACGCATAACGCATAACGCATAACGCATAACGCATAACGCATAACGCATAACGCATAACGCATAACGCATAACGCATAACGCATAACGCATAACGCATAACGCCTAACGCATAACGCCTAACGCATAACGCATAACGCATAACGCATAACGCATAACGCATAACGCATAACGC
Source organism: Lasioglossum baleicum (assembly GCF_051020765.1). Lineage (NCBI taxonomy): Eukaryota > Metazoa > Arthropoda > Insecta > Hymenoptera > Halictidae > Lasioglossum > Lasioglossum baleicum. The sequence goes on from NW_027469223.1 coordinate 284,071, forward strand.
ATAACGCATAACGCATAACGCATAACGCATAACGCATAACGCATAACGCATAACGCATAACGCATAACGCATAACGCATAACGCATAACGCATAACGCATAACGCATAACGCATAACGCATAACGCATAACGCATAACGCATAACGCATAACGCATAACGCATAACGCATAACGCATAACGCATAACGCATAACGCATAACGCATAACGCATAACGCATAACGCATAACGCATAACGCATAACGCATAACGCATAACGCATAACGCATAACGCATAACGCATAACGCATAACGCATAACGCATAACGCATAACGCATAACGCATAACGCATAACGCATAACGCATAACGCATAACGCATAACGCCTAACGCATAACGCGTAACGCGTAATGCATAACGCATAACGCTTAACGCATAGCCCATAACGCATAACGCATAACGCATCGCGCATAACGCATAACGGATAACGCATAACGCATAACGCATAACGCATGACGGATAACGCATAACGCATAACGCATAACGCATAACGCATAACGCATAACGCATAACGCATAACGCATAACGCGTAACGCATAATGCATAACGCATAACGCTTAACGCATAGCCCATAACGCATAACGCATAACGCATCGCGCATAACGCATAACGGATAACGCATAACGCATAACGCATAACGCATAACGCATAACGCATAACGCATAACGCATAACGCATAACGCATAACGCATAGCGCATAACGCATAACGCATAACGCATAACGCATAACGCATAACGCATAACGCATAACGCATAACGCATAACGCATAACGCATAACGCATAACGCATAACGCATAACGCATAACGCATAACGCATAACGCATAACGCATAACGCATAACGCATAACGCATAACGCATAACGCATAACGCATAACGCATAACGCATAACGGATAACGCATAACGCATAACGCATAACGCATAACGCATAACGCATAACGCATAACGCGTAACGCATAATGCATAACGCATAACGCTTAACGCATAGCCCATAACGCATAACGCATAACGCATCGCGCATAACGCATAACGGATAACGCATAACGCATAACGCATAACGCATAACGCATAACGCATAACGCATAACGCATAACGCATAACGCATAACGCATAACGCATAACGCATAACGCATAACGCATAACGCATAACGCATAACGCATAACGCATAACGCATAACGCATAACGCATAACGCATAACGCATAACGCATAACGCATAACGCATAACGCATAACGCATAACGCATAACGCATAACGCATAACGCATAACGCATAACGCATAACGCATAACGCATAACGCATAACGCATAACGCATAACGCATAACGCATAACGCATAACGCATAACGCATAACGCATAACGCATAACGCATAACGCATAACGCATAACGCATAACGCATAACGCATAACGCATAACGCATAACGCATAACGCATAACGCATAACGCATAACGCATAACGCATAACGCATAACGCATAACGCATAACGCATAACGCATAACGCATAACGCATAACGCATAACGCATAACGGATAACGCATAACGCATAACGCACAACGGATAACGCATAACGCATAACGCATAACGCATAACGCATAACGCATAACGCATAACGCATAACGCATAACGCATAACGCATAACGCATAACGCATAACGCATAACGCATAACGCATAACGCATAACGCATAACGCATAACGCATAACGGATAACGCATAACGCATAACGCACAACGGATAACGCATAACGCATAACGCATAACGAATTACGCATAACGCATAACCCATAACGCATAACGCATAACGCATAACGCATAACGCATAACGCATAACGCTTAACGCATAACGCCTAACGCATAACGCGTAACGCATAATGTATAACGTATAACGCTTAACGCATAGCCCATAACGCATAACGCATAACGCATCGCGCATAACGCATAACGGATAACGCATAACGCATAACGCATAACGGATAACGCATAACGCATAACGCATAACGAATTACGCATAACGCATAACCCATAACGCATAACGCATAACGCATAACGCATAACGCATAACGCTTAACGCATAACGCCTAACGCATAACGCATAACGCATAACGCATAACGCATAACGCATAACGGATAACGCAAGAAGCATAACGCATAACGCATAAAGCATAACGCATAACGCATAACGCATAACGCATAACGCATAACGCATAACGCATAACGCATAACGCATAACGCATAACGCATAACGCATAACGCTTAACGCATAACGCATTACGCATAACGCATAACGCATAACGCATAACGCTTAACGCATAGCTCATAACGCATAACGCATAACGCTTAACGCATAACGCATAACGCATAACGGATAACGCATAACGCATAACGCATAACGGATAACGCATAACGCATAACGCATAACGGATAACGCAAGAAGCATAACGCATAACGCATAAAGCATAACGCATAACGCATAACGCATAACGGATAACGCATAACCCATAACGCATAACGCATAACGCATAACGCATAACGCATAACGCATAACGCATAACGCATAACGCATAACGCATAACGCATAACGCATAACGCATAACGGATAACGCAAGAAGCATAACGCATAACGCATAAAGCATAACGCATAACGCATAACGCATAACGCATAACGCATAACGCATAACGCATAACGCATAACGCATAACGCATAACGCATAACGCATAACGCATAACGCTTAACGCATAACGCATTACGCATAACGCATAACGCATAACGCTTAACGCATAGCTCATAACGCATAACGCATAACGCTTAACGCATAACGCATAACGCATAACGGATAACGCATAACGCATAACGCATAACGGATAACGCATAACGCATAACGCATAACGCATAACGCATAACGCATAACGCATAACGCATAACGCATAACGCATAACGCATAACGCGTAACGCATAATGCATAACGCATAACGCTTAACGCATAGCCCATAACGCATAACGCATAACGCATCGCGCATAACGCATAACGGATAACGCATAACGCATAAAGCATAACGCATAACGCATAACGCATAACGCATAACGCATAACGCAGAACGCATAACGCATAACGCATAACGCATAACGCATAACGCTTAACGCATAACGCATTACGCATAACGCATAACGCATAACGCATAACGCTTAACGCATAGCTCATAACGCATAACGCATAACGCTTAAAGCATAACGCATAACGCATAACGGATAACGCATAACGCATAACGCATAACGGATAACGCATAACGCATAACGCATAACGCATAACGCATAACGCATAACGCATAACGCATAACGCATAACGCATAACGCATAACGCATAACGCATAACGCATAACGCATAACGCATAACGCATAACGCATAACGCATAACGCATAACTCATAACGCATAACGCATAACGCATAACGCATAACGCATAACGCATAACGCATAACGCATAACGCATAACGCATAACGCATAACGCATAACGCATAACGCATAACGCATAACGCATAACGCATAACGCATAACGCATAACGCATAACGCATAACGCATAACGCATAACGCATACCGCATAACGCATAACGCATAACGCATAACGCATAACGCATAACGCATAACGCATAACGCATAACGCATAACGCATAACGCATAACGCATAACGCATAACGCATAACGCATAACGCATAACGCGTAACGCATAACGCATAACGCATAACGCTTAACGCATAGCCCATAACGCATAACGCATAACGCATCGCGCATAACGCATAACGGATAACGCATAACGCATAAAGCATAACGCATAACGCATAACGCATAACGCATAACGCATAACGCATAACGCAGAACGCATAACGCATAACGCATAACGCATAACGCATAACGCTTAACGCATAACGCATTACGCATAACGCATAACGCATAACGCATAACGCTTAACGCATAGCTCATAACGCATAACGCATAACGCTTAAAGCAAAACGCATAACGCATAACGGATAACGCATAACGCATAACGCATAACGGATAACGCATAACGCATAACGCATAACGCATAACGCATAACGCATAACGCATAACGCATAACGCATAACGCATAACGCATAACGCATAACGCATAACGCATAACGGATAACGCATAACGCATAACGCACAACGGATAACGCATAACGCATAACGCATAACGCATAACGCATAACGGATAACGCATAACGCATAACGCACAACGGATAACGCATAACGCATAACGCATAACGCATAACGCATAACGCATAACGCATAACGCATAACGCATAACGCATAACGCATAACGCATAACACATAACGCATAACGCATAACGCATAACGCATAACGCATAACGCATAACGCATAATGCATAACGCATAACGCATAACGCATAACGGATAACGCATGACGCATAACGCACAACGGATAACGCATAACGCATAACGCATAACGAATTACGCATAACGCATAACCCATAACGCATAACGCATAACGCATAACGCATAACGCTTAACGCATAACGCCTAACGCATAACGCGTAACGCATAATGTATAACGTATAACGCTTAACGCATAGCCCATAACGCATAACGCATAACGCATCGCGCATAACGCATAACGGATAACGCATAACGCATAACGCATAACGGATAACGCATAACGCATAACGCATAACGAATTACGCATAACGCATAACCCATAACGCATAACGCATAACGCATAACGCATAACGCATAACGCATAACGCATAACGCATAACGCATAACGCATAACGCATAACGCATAACGCATAACGCATAACGCATAACGCATAACGCATAACGCATAACGCATAACGCATAACGCATAACGCATAACGCATAACGCATAACGCATAACGCATAACGCATAACGCATAACGCATAACGCATAACGCATAACGCATAACGCATAACGCATAACGCATAACGCATAACGCATAACGCATAACGCATAACGCATAACGCATAACGCATAACGCATAACGCATAACGCATAACGCATAACGCATAACGCATAACGCATAACGCATAACGCATAACGCATAACGCATAACGCATAACGCATAACGCATAACGCATAACGCATAACGCATAACGCATAACGCATAACGCATAACGCATAACGCATAACGGATAACGCATAACGCATAACGCATAACGAATTACGCATAACGCATAACCCATAACGCATAACGCATAACGCATAACGCATAACGCATAACGCTTAACGCATAACGCCTAACGCATAACGCGTAACGCATAATGTATAACGTATAACGCTTAACGCATAGCCCATAACGCATAACGCATAACGCATCGCGCATAACGCATAACGGATAACGCATAACGCATAACGCATAACGGATAACGCATAACGCATAACGCATAACGAATTACGCATAACGCATAACCCATAACGCATAACGCATAACGCATAACGCATAACGCATAACGCATAACGCATAACGCATAACGCATAACGCATAACGCATAACGCATAACGCATAACGCATAACGCATAACGGATAACGCAAGAAGCATAACGCATAACGCATAAAGCATAACGCATAACGCATAACGCATAACGCATAACGCATAACGCATAACGCATAACGCATAACGCATAACGCATAACGCTTAACGCATAACGCATTACGCATAACGCATAACGCATAACGCATAACGCTTAACGCATAACGCATAACGCATAACGCATAACGCATAACGCATAACGCATAACGCATAACGCATAACGCATAACGCATAACGCATAACGGATAACGCATAACGCATAACGCACAACGGATAACGCATAACGCATAACGCATAACGCATAACGCATAACGCATAACGGATAACGCATAACGCATAACGCACAACGGATAACGCATAACGCATAACGCATAACGCATAACGCATAACGCATAACGCATAACGCATAACGCATAACGCATAACGCATAACGCATAACGCATAACGCATAACGCATAACGCATAACGCTTAACGCATAACGCATTACGCATAACGCATAACGCATAACGCATAACGCTTAACGCATAGCTCATAACGCATAACGCATAACGCTTAAAGCAAAACGCATAACGCATAACGGATAACGCATAACGCATAAAGCATAACGCATAACGCATAACGCATAACGCATAACGCATAACGCAGAACGCATAACGCATAACGCATAACGCATAACGCATAACGCTTAACGCATAACGCATTACGCATAACGCATAACGCATAACGCATAACGCTTAACGCATAGCTCATAACGCATAACGCATAACGCTTAAAGCAAAACGCATAACGCATAACGGATAACGCATAACGCATAACGCATAACGGATAACGCATAACGCATAACGCATAACGCATAACGCATAACGCATAACGCATAACGCATAACGCATAACGCATAACGCATAACGCATAACGCATAACGCATAACGCATAACGCATAACGCATAACGCATAACGCATAACGCATAACGCATAACGCATAACGCATAACGCATAACGCATAACGCATAACGCATAACGCATAACGCATAACGCATAACGCATAACGCATAACGCATAACGCATAACGCATAACGCATAACGCATAACGCATAACGGATAACGCATAACGCATAACGCACAACGGATAACGCATAACGCATAACGCATAACGCATAACGCATAACGGATAACGCATAACGCATAACGCACAACGGATAACGCATAACGCATAACGCATAACGCATAACGCATAACGCATAACGCATAACGCATAACGCATAACGCATAACGCATAACGCATAACACATAACGCATAACGCATAACGCATAACGCATAACGCATAACGCATAACGCATAATGCATAACGCATAACGCATAACGCATAACGGATAACGCATGACGCATAACGCACAACGGATAACGCATAACGCATAACGCATAACGAATTACGCATAACGCATAACCCATAACGCATAACGCATAACGCATAACGCATAACGCTTAACGCATAACGCCTAACGCATAACGCGTAACGCATAATGTATAACGTATAACGCTTAACGCATAGCCCATAACGCATAACGCATAACGCATCGCGCATAACGCATAACGGATAACGCATAACGCATAACGCATAACGGATAACGCATAACGCATAACGCATAACGAATTACGCATAACGCATAACCCATAACGCATAACGCATAACGCATAACGCATAACGCATAACGCATAACGCATAACGCATAACGCATAACGCATAACGCATAACGCATAACGCATAACGCATAACGGATAACGCAAGAAGCATAACGCATAACGCATAAAGCATAACGCATAACGCATAACGCATAACGCATAACGCATAACGCATAACGCATAACGCATAACGCATAACGCATAACGCATAACGCATAACGCATAACGCTTAACGCATAACGCATTACGCATAACGCATAACGCATAACGCATAACGCTTAACGCATAGCTCATAACGCATAACGCATAACGCTTAACGCATAACGCATAACGCATAACGCATAACGGATAACGCATAACGCATAACGCATAACGGATAACGCATAACGCATAACGCATAACGCATAACGCATAACGCATAACGCATAACGCATAACGCATAACGCATAACGCGTAACGCATAATGCATAACGCATAACGCTTAACGCATAGCCCATAACGCATAACGCATAACGCATCGCGCATAACGCATAACGGATAACGCATAACGCATAACGCATAACGCATAACGCATAACGCATAACGCATAACGCATAACGCATAACGCATAACGCATAACGCATAACGCATAACGCATAACGCATAACGCATAACGCATAACGCATAACGCATAACGCATAACGCATAACGCATAACGCATAACGCATAACGCATAACGCATAACGCATAACGCATAACGCATAACGCATAACGCATAACGCATAACGCATAACGCATAACGCATAACGCATAACGCATAACGCATAACGCATAACGCATAACGCATAACGCATAACGCATAACGCATAACGCATAACGCATAACGCATAACGCATAACGCATAACGCATAACGCATAACGCATAACGCATAACGCATAACGCATAACGCATAACGCATAACGCATAACGCATAACGCATAACGCATAACGCATAACGCATAACGCATAACGCATAACGCATAACGCATAACGCATAACGCATAACGCATAACGCATAACGGATAACGCATAACGCATAACGCATAACGAATTACGCATAACGCATAACCCATAACGCATAACGCATAACGCATAACGCATAACGCATAACGCTTAACGCATAACGCCTAACGCATAACGCGTAACGCATAATGTATAACGTATAACGCTTAACGCATAGCCCATAACGCATAACGCATAACGCATCGCGCATAACGCATAACGGATAACGCATAACGCATAACGCATAACGGATAACGCATAACGCATAACGCATAACGAATTACGCATAACGCATAACCCATAACGCATAACGCATAACGCATAACGCATAACGCATAACGCATAACGCATAACGCATAACGCATAACGCATAACGCATAACGCATAACGCATAACGCATAACGCATAACGCATAACGCATAACGCATAACGCATAACGGATAACGCAAGAAGCATAACGCATAACGCATAAAGCATAACGCATAACGCATAACGCATAACGCATAACGCATAACGCATAACGCATAACGCATAACGCATAACGCATAACGCATAACGCATAACGCATAACGCATAACGCATAACGCTTAACGCATAACGCATTACGCATAACGCATAACGCATAACGCATAACGCTTAACGCATAACGCATAACGCATAACGCATAACGCATAACGCATAACGCATAACGCATAACGCATAACGCATAACGCATAACGCATAACGCATAACGCATAACGGATAACGCATAACGCATAACGCACAACGGATAACGCATAACGCATAACGCATAACGCATAACGCATAACGCATAACGGATAACGCATAACGCATAACGCACAACGGATAACGCATAACGCATAACGCATAACGCATAACGCATAACGCATAACGCATAACGCATAACGCATAACGCATAACGCATAACGCATAACGCATAACGCATAACGCATAACGCATAACGCATAACGCATAACGCATAACGCATAACGCATAACGCATAATGCATAACGCATAACGCATAACGCATAACGGATAACGCATGACGCATAACGCACAACGGATAACGCATAACGCATAACGCATAACGAATTACGCATAACGCATAACCCATAACGCATAACGCATAACGCATAACGCATAACGCATAACGCATAACGCATAACGCTTAACGCATAACGCCTAACGCATAACGCGTAACGCATAATGTATAACGTATAACGCTTAACGCATAGCCCATAACGCATAACGCATAACGCATCGCGCATAACGCATAACGGATAACGCATAACGCATAACGCATAACGCATAACGCATAACGCATAACGCATAACGCATAACGCATAACGCATAACGCATAACGCATAACGCATAACGCATAACGCATAACGCATAACGCATAACGCATAACGGATAACGCAAGAAGCATAACGCATAACGCATAAAGCATAACGCATAACGCATAACGCATAACGCATAACGCATAACGCATAACGCATAACGGATAACGAATAACGCATAACGCATAACGAATTACGCATAACGCATAACCCATAACGCATAACGCATAACGCATAACGCATAACGCATAACGCATAACGCATAACGCATAACGCATAACGCATAACGCATAACGCATAACGCATAACGCATAACGCATAACGCATAACGCATAACGCATAACGCATAACGCATAACGCATAACGGATAACGCAAGAAGCATAACGCATAACGCATAAAGCATAACGCATAACGCATAACGCATAACGCATAACGCATAACGCATAACGCATAACGCATAACGCATAACGCATAACGCATAACGCATAACGCATAACGCATAACGCATAACGCATAACGCATAACGCATAACGCATAACGCATAACGCATAACGCATAACGCATAACGCTTAACGCATAACGCATTACGCATAACGCATAACGCATAACGCATAACGCTTAACGCATAGCTCATAACGCATAACGCATAACGCTTAAAGCAAAACGCATAACGCATAACGGATAACGCATAACGCATAAAGCATAACGCATAACGCATAACGCATAACGCATAACGCATAACGCAGAACGCATAACGCATAACGCATAACGCATAACGCATAACGCTTAACGCATAACGCATTACGCATAACGCATAACGCATAACGCATAACGCTTAACGCATAGCTCATAACGCATAACGCATAACGCTTAAAGCAAAACGCATAACGCATAACGGATAACGCATAACGCATAACGCATAACGGATAACGCATAACGCATAACGCATAACGCATAACGCATAACGCATAACGCATAACGCATAACGCATAACGCATAACGCATAACGCATAACGCATAACGCATAACGCATAACGCATAACGCATAACGCATAACGCATAACGCATAACGCATAACGCATAACGCATAACGCATAACGCATAACGCATAACGCATAACGCATAACGCATAACGCATAACGCATAACGCATAACGCATAACGCATAACGCATAACGCATAACGCATAACGCATAACGCATAACGGATAACGCATAACGCATAACGCACAACGGATAACGCATAACGCATAACGCATAACGCATAACGCATAACGGATAACGCATAACGCATAACGCACAACGGATAACGCATAACGCATAACGCATAACGCATAACGCATAACGCATAACGCATAACGCATAACGCATAACGCATAACGCATAACGCATAACACATAACGCATAACGCATAACGCATAACGCATAACGCATAACGCATAACGCATAATGCATAACGCATAACGCATAACGCATAACGGATAACGCATGACGCATAACGCACAACGGATAACGCATAACGCATAACGCATAACGAATTACGCATAACGCATAACCCATAACGCATAACGCATAACGCATAACGCATAACGCTTAACGCATAACGCCTAACGCATAACGCGTAACGCATAATGTATAACGTATAACGCTTAACGCATAGCCCATAACGCATAACGCATAACGCATCGCGCATAACGCATAACGGATAACGCATAACGCATAACGCATAACGGATAACGCATAACGCATAACGCATAACGAATTACGCATAACGCATAACCCATAACGCATAACGCATAACGCATAACGCATAACGCATAACGCATAACGCATAACGCATAACGCATAACGCATAACGCATAACGCATAACGCATAACGCATAACGGATAACGCAAGAAGCATAACGCATAACGCATAAAGCATAACGCATAACGCATAACGCATAACGCATAACGCATAACGCATAACGCATAACGCATAACGCATAACGCATAACGCATAACGCATAACGCATAACGCTTAACGCATAACGCATTACGCATAACGCATAACGCATAACGCATAACGCTTAACGCATAGCTCATAACGCATAACGCATAACGCTTAACGCATAACGCATAACGCATAACGCATAACGGATAACGCATAACGCATAACGCATAACGGATAACGCATAACGCATAACGCATAACGCATAACGCATAACGCATAACGCATAACGCATAACGCATAACGCATAACGCGTAACGCATAATGCATAACGCATAACGCTTAACGCATAGCCCATAACGCATAACGCATAACGCATCGCGCATAACGCATAACGGATAACGCATAACGCATAACGCATAACGCATAACGCATAACGCATAACGCATAACGCATAACGCATAACGCATAACGCATAACGCATAACGCATAACGCATAACGCATAACGCATAACGCATAACGCATAACGCATAACGCATAACGCATAACGCATAACGCATAACGCATAACGCATAACGCATAACGCATAACGCATAACGCATAACGCATAACGCATAACGCATAACGCATAACGCATAACGCATAACGCATAACGCATAACGCATAACGCATAACGCATAACGCATAACGCATAACGCATAACGCATAACGCATAACGCATAACGCATAACGCATAACGCATAACGCATAACGCATAACGCATAACGCATAACGCATAACGCATAACGCATAACGCATAACGCATAACGCATAACGCATAACGCATAACGCATAACGCATAACGCATAACGCATAACGGATAACGCATAACGCATAACGCATAACGAATTACGCATAACGCATAACCCATAACGCATAACGCATAACGCATAACGCATAACGCATAACGCTTAACGCATAACGCCTAACGCATAACGCGTAACGCATAATGTATAACGTATAACGCTTAACGCATAGCCCATAACGCATAACGCATAACGCATCGCGCATAACGCATAACGGATAACGCATAACGCATAACGCATAACGGATAACGCATAACGCATAACGCATAACGAATTACGCATAACGCATAACCCATAACGCATAACGCATAACGCATAACGCATAACGCATAACGCATAACGCATAACGCATAACGCATAACGCATAACGCATAACGCATAACGCATAACGCATAACGCATAACGCATAACGCATAACGCATAACGCATAACGCATAACGGATAACGCAAGAAGCATAACGCATAACGCATAAAGCATAACGCATAACGCATAACGCATAACGCATAACGCATAACGCATAACGCATAACGCATAACGCATAACGCATAACGCATAACGCATAACGCATAACGCATAACGCTTAACGCATAACGCATTACGCATAACGCATAACGCATAACGCATAACGCTTAACGCATAACGCATAACGCATAACGCATAACGCATAACGCATAACGCATAACGCATAACGCATAACGCATAACGCATAACGCATAACGCATAACGCATAACGGATAACGCATAACGCATAACGCACAACGGATAACGCATAACGCATAACGCATAACGCATAACGCATAACGCATAACGGATAACGCATAACGCATAACGCACAACGGATAACGCATAACGCATAACGCATAACGCATAACGCATAACGCATAACGCATAACGCATAACGCATAACGCATAACGCATAACGCATAACGCATAACGCATAACGCATAACGCATAACGCATAACGCATAACGCATAACGCATAACGCATAACGCATAATGCATAACGCATAACGCATAACGCATAACGGATAACGCATGACGCATAACGCACAACGGATAACGCATAACGCATAACGCATAACGAATTACGCATAACGCATAACCCATAACGCATAACGCATAACGCATAACGCATAACGCATAACGCATAACGCATAACGCTTAACGCATAACGCCTAACGCATAACGCGTAACGCATAATGTATAACGTATAACGCTTAACGCATAGCCCATAACGCATAACGCATAACGCATCGCGCATAACGCATAACGGATAACGCATAACGCATAACGCATAACGCATAACGCATAACGCATAACGCATAACGCATAACGCATAACGCATAACGCATAACGCATAACGCATAACGCATAACGCATAACGCATAACGCATAACGCATAACGCATAACGCATAACGGATAACGCAAGAAGCATAACGCATAACGCATAAAGCATAACGCATAACGCATAACGCATAACGCATAACGCATAACGCATAACGCATAACGGATAACGAATAACGCATAACGCATAACGAATTACGCATAACGCATAACCCATAACGCATAACGCATAACGCATAACGCATAACGCATAACGCATAACGCATAACGCATAACGCATAACGCATAACGCATAACGCATAACGCATAACGCATAACGCATAACGCATAACGCATAACGCATAACGCATAACGCATAACGCATAACGGATAACGCAAGAAGCATAACGCATAACGCATAAAGCATAACGCATAACGCATAACGCATAACGCATAACGCATAACGCATAACGCATAACGCATAACGCATAACGCATAACGCATAACGCATAACGCATAACGCATAACGCTTAACGCATAACGCATTACGCATAACGCATAACGCATAACGCATAACGCTTAACGCATAGCTCATAACGCATAACGCATAACGCTTAACGCATAACGCATAACGCATAACGGATAACGCATAACGCATAACGCATAACGGATAACGCATAACGCATAACGCATAACGCATAACGCATAACGCATAACGCATAACGCATAACGCATAACGCATAACGCATAACGCATAACGCGTAACGCATAATGCATAACGCATAACGCTTAACGCATAGCCCATAACGCATAACGCATAACGCATCGCGCATAACGCATAACGGATAACGCATAACGCATAACGCATAACGCATAACGCATAACGCATAACGCATAACGCATAACGCATAACGCATAACGCATAACGCATAACGCATAACGCATAACGCATAACGCATAACGCATAACGCATAACGCATCGCGCATAACGCATAACGGATAACGCATAACGCATAACGCACAACGGATAACGCATAACGCATAACGCATAACGAATTACGCATAACGCATAACCCATAACGCATAACGCATAACGCATAACGCATAACGCATAACGCATAACGCATAACGCATAACGCATAACGCTTAACGCATAACGCCTAACGCATAACGCGTAACGCATAATGCATAACGTATAACGCTTAACGCATAGCCCATAACGCATAACGCATAACGCATCGCGCATAACGCATAACGGATAACGCATAACGCATAACGCATAACGGATAACGCATAACGCATAACGCATAACGAATTACGCATAACGCATAACCCATAACGCATAACGCATAACGCCTAACGCATAACGCGTAACGCATAATGTATAACGTATAACGCTTAACGCATAGCCCATAACGCATAACGCATAACGGATAACGCATAACGCATAACGCACAACGGATAACGCATAACGCATAACGCATAACGCATAACGCATAACGCATAACGCATAACGCATAACGCATAACGCATAACGCATAACGCATAACGCATAACGCATAACGCATAACGCATAACGCATAACGCATAACGCATAACGCATAACGCATAACGCATAACGGATAACGCATAACGCATAACGCACAACGGATAACGCATAACGCATAACGCATAACGAATTACGCATAACGCATAACCCATAACGCATAACGCATAACGCTTAACGCTTAACGCATAACGCCTAACGCATAACGCGTAACGCATAATGTATAACGTATAACGCTTAACGCATAGCCCATAACGCATAACGCATAACGCATCGCGCATAACGCATAACGGATAACGCATAACGCATAACGCATAACGGATAACGCATAACGCATAACGCATAACGAATTACGCATAACGCATAACCCATAACGCATAACGCATAACGCATAACGCATAACGCATAACGCATAACGCTTAACGCATAACGCCTAACGCATAACGCGTAACGCATAATGTATAACGTATAACGCTTAACGCATAGCCCATAACGCATAACGCATAACGCATCGCGCATAACGCATAACGGATAACGCATAACGCATAACGCATAACGGATAACGCATAACGCATAACGCATAACGAATTACGCATAACGCATAACCCATAACGCATAACGCATAACGCATAACGCATAACGCATTACGCATAACGCATAACGCATAACGCATAACGCATAACGCATAACGCATAACGCATAACGCATAACGCATAACGCATAACGGATAACGCAAGAAGCATAACGCATAACGCATAAAGCATAACGCATAACGCATAACGCATAACGCATAACGCATAACGCATAACGCATAACGCATAACGCATAACGCATAACGCATAACGCATAACGCATAACGCATAACGCTTAACGCATAACGCATTACGCATAACGCATAACGCATAACGCATAACGCTTAACGCATAGCTCATAACGCATAACGCATAACGCTTAACGCATAACGCATAACGCATAACGGATAACGCATAACGCATAACGCATAACGGATAACGCATAACGCATAACGCATAACGCATAACGCATAACGCATAACGCATAACGCATAACGCATAACGCATAACGCATAACGCGTAACGCATAATGCATAACGCATAACGCTTAACGCATAGCCCATAACGCATAACGCATAACGCATCGCGCATAACGCATAACGGATAACGCATAACGCATAAAGCATAACGCATAACGCATAACGCATAACGCATAACGCATAACGCAGAACGCATAACGCATAACGCATAACGCATAACGCATAACGCTTAACGCATAACGCATTACGCATAACGCATAACGCATAACGCATAACGCTTAACGCATAGCTCATAACGCATAACGCATAACGCTTAAAGCATAACGCATAACGCATAACGGATAACGCATAACGCATAACGCATAACGGATAACGCATAACGCATAACGCATAACGCATAACGCATAAGGCATAACGCATAACGCATAACGCATAACGCATAACGCATAACGCATAACGCATAACGCATAACGCATAACGCATAACGCATAACGCATAACGCATAACGCATAACGCATAACGCATAACGCATAACGCATAACGCATAACGCATAACGCATAACGCATAACGCATAACGCATAACGCATAACGCATAACGCATAACGCATAACGCATAACGCATAACGGATAACGCATAACGCATAACGCACAACGGATAACGCATAACGCATAACGCATAACGCATAACGCATAACGCATAACGGATAACGCATAACGCATAACGCACAACGGATAACGCATAACGCATAACGCATAACGCATAACGCATAACGCATAACGCATAACGCATAACGCATAACGCATAACGCATAACGCATAACGCATAACGCATAACGCATAACGCATAACGCATAACGCATAACGCATAACGCATAACGCATAACGCATAACGGATAACGCATGACGCATAACGCACAACGGATAACGCATAACGCATAACGCATAACGAATTACGCATAACGCATAACCCATAACGCATAACGCATAACGCATAACGCATAACGCATAACGCATAACGCATAACGCATAACGCTTAACGCATAACGCCTAACGCATAACGCGTAACGCATAATGTATAACGTATAACGCTTAACGCATAGCCCATAACGCATAACGCATAACGCATCGCGCATAACGCATAACGGATAACGCATAACGCATAACGCATAACGGATAACGCATAACGCATAACGCATAACGAATTACGCATAACGCATAACCCATAGCGCATAACGCATAACGCATAACGCATAACGCATAACGCATAACGCATAACGCATAACGCATAACGCATAACGCATAACGCATAACGCATAACGCATAACGCATAACGCATAACGCATAACGGATAACGCAAGAAGCATAACGCATAACGCATAAAGCATAACGCATAACGCATAACGCATAACGCATAACGCATAACGCATAACGCATAACGCATAACGCATAACGCATAACGCATAACGCATAACGGATAACGCAAGAAGCATAACGCATAACGCATAAAGCATAACGCATAACGCATAACGCATAACGCATAACGCATAACGCATAACGCATAACGCATAACGCATAACGCATAACGCATAACGCATAACGCATAACGCATAACGCTTAACGCATAACGCATTACGCATAACGCATAACGCATAACGCATAACGCTTAACGCATAGCTCATAACGCATAACGCATAACGCTTAACGCATAACGCATAACGCATAACGGATAACGCATAACGCATAACGCATAACGGATAACGCATAACGCATAACGCATAACGCATAACGCATAACGCATAACGCATAACGCATAACGCATAACGCATAACGCGTAACGCATAATGCATAACGCATAGCGCTTAACGCATAGCCCATAACGCATAACGCATAACGCATCGCGCATAACGCATAACGGATAACGCATAACGCATAACGCATAACGCATAACGCATAACGCATAACGCATAACGCATAACGCATAACGCATAACGCATAACGCATAACGCATAACGCATAACGCATAACGCATAACGCATAACGCATAACGCATAACGCATAACGCATAACGCATAACGCATAACGCATAACGCATAACGCATAACGCATAACGCATAACGCATAACGCATAACGCATAACGCATAACGCATAACGCATAACGCATAACGCATAACGCATAACGCATAACGCATAACGCATAACGCATAACGCATAACGCATAACGCATAACGCATAACGCATAACGCATAACGCATAACGCATAACGCATAACGCATAACGCATAACGCATAACGCATAACGCATAACGCATAACGGATAACGCATAACGCATAACGCATAACGCATAACGCATAACGCATAACGCATAACGCATAACGCATAACGCATAACGCATAACGCATAACGCATAACGCATAACGCATAACGCATAACGCATAACGCATAACGCATAACGCATAACGCATTACGCATAACGCATAACGCATAACGCATAACGCATAACGCATAACGCATAACGCATAACGGATAACGCATAACGCATAACGCACAACGGATAACGCATAACGCATAACGCATAACGCATAACGCATAACGCATAACGCATAACGCATAACGCATAACGCATAACGCATAACGCATAACGCATAACGCATAACGCATAACGCATAACGCATAACGCATAACGCATAACGGATAACGCATAACGCATAACGCACAACGGATAACGCATAACGCATAACGCATAACGAATTACGCATAACGCATAACCCATAACGCATAACGCATAACGCATAACGCATAACGCATAACCCATAACGCTTAACGCATAACGCCTAACGCATAACGCGTAACGCATAATGTATAACGTATAACGCTTAACGCATAGCCCATAACGCATAACGCATAACGCATCGCGCATAACGCATAACGGATAACGCATAACGCATAACGCATAACGGATAACGCATAACGCATAACGCATAACGAATTACGCATAACGCATAACCCATAACGCATAACGCATAACGCATAACGCATAACGCATAACGCATAACGCATAACGCATAACGCATAACGCATAACGCATAACGCATAACGCATAACGCATAACGCATAACGCATAACGCATAACGCATAACGCATAACGCATAACGCATAACGCATAACGCATAACGCATAACGCATAACGCATAACGCATAACGCATAACGCATAACGCATAACGCATAACGCATAACGCATAACGCATAACGCATAACGCATAACGCATAACGCATAACGCATAACGCATAACGCATAACGCATAACGCATAACGCATAACGCATAACGCATAACGCATAACGCATAACGCATAACGGATAACGCATAACGCATAACGCACAACGGATAACGCATAACGCATAACGCATAACGAATTACGCATAACGCATAACCCATAACGCATAACGCATAACGCATAACGCATAACGCATAACCCATAACGCTTAACGCATAACGCCTAACGCATAACGCGTAACGCATAATGTATAACGTATAACGCTTAACGCATAGCCCATAACGCATAACGCATAACGCATCGCGCATAACGCATAACGGATAACGCATAACGCATAACGCATAACGGATAACGCATAACGCATAACGCATAACGAATTACGCATAACGCATAACCCATAACGCATAACGCATAACGCATAACGCATAACGCATAACGCATAACGCATAACGCATAACGCATAACGCATAACGCATAACGCATAACGCATAACGCATAACGCATAACGCATAACGCATAACGCATAACGCATAACGCATAACGCATAACGCATAACGCATAACGCATAACGCATAACGCATAACGCATAACGCATAACGCATAACGCATAACGCATAACGCATAACGCATAACGCATAACGCATAACGCATAACGCATAACGCATAACGCATAACGCATAACGCATAACGCATAACGCATAACGCATAACGCATAACGCATAACGCATAACGCATAACGCATAACGCATAACGCATAACGCATAACGCATAACGCATAACGCATAACGCATAACGCATAACGCATAACGCATAACGCATAACGCATAACGCATAACGCATAACGCATAACGCATAACGCATAACGCATAACGCATAACGCATAACGCATAACGGATAACGCATAACGCATAACGCATAACGCATAACGCATAACGCATAACGCATAACGCATAACGCATAACGCATAACGCATAACGCATAACGCATAACGCATAACGCATAACGCATAACGCATAACGCATAACGCATAACGCATAACGCATAACGCATTACGCATAACGCATAACGCATAACGCATAACGCATAACGCATAACGGATAACGCATAACGCATAACGCACAACGGATAACGCATAACGCATAACGCATAACGCATAACGCATAACGCACAACGGATAACGCATAACGCATAACGCATAACGCATAACGCATAACGCATAACGCATAACGCATAACGCATAACGCATAACGCATAACGCATAACGCATAACGCATAACGCATAACGCATAACGCATAACGCATAACGCATAACGCATAACGCATAACGCGTAACGCATAATGCATAACGCATAACGCTTAACGCATAGCCCATAACGCATAACGCATAACGCATCGCGCATAACGCATAACGGATAACGCATAACGCATAACGCATAACGCATAACGCATAACGCATAACGCATAACGCATAACGCATAACGCATAACGCATAACGCATAACGCATAACGCATAACGCATAACGCATAACGCATAACGCATAACGCATAACGCATAACGCATAACGCATAACGCATAACGCATAACGCATAACGCATAACGCATAACGCATAACGCATAACGCATAACGCATAACGCATAACGCATAACGCATAACGCATAACGCATAACGCATAACGCATAACGCATAACGCATAACGCATAACGCATAACGCATAACGCATAACGCATAACGCATAACGCATAACGCATAACGCATAACGCATAACGCATAACGCATAACGCATAACGCATAACGCATAACGCATAACGCATAACGCATAACGCATAACGCATAACGCATAACGCATAACGCATAACGCATAACGCATAACGCATAACGCATAACGCATAACGCATAACGCATAACGCATAACGCATAACGCATAACGCATAACGCATAACGCATAACGCATAACGCATAACGCATAACGCATAACGCATAACGCATAACGCATAACGCATAACGCATAACGCATAACGCATAACGCATAACGCATAACGCATAACGCATAACGCATAACGCATAACGCATAACGCATAACGCATAACGCATAACGCATAACGCATAACGCATAACGCATAACGCATAACGCATAACGCATAACGCATAACGCATAACGCATAACGCATAACGCATAACGCATAACGCATAACGCATAACGCATAACGCATAACGCATAACGCATAACGCATAACGCATAACGGATAACGCAAGAAGCATAACGCATAACGCATAAAGCATAACGCATAACGCATAACGCATAACGCATAACGCATAACGCATAACGCATAACGCATAACGCATAACGCATAACGCATAACGCATAACGCATAACGCATAACGCTTAACGCATAACGCATTACGCATAACGCATAACGCATAACGCATAACGCTTAACGCATAGCTCATAACGCATAACGCATAACGCTTAACGCATAACGCATAACGCATAACGGATAACGCATAACGCATAACGCATAACGGATAACGCATAACGCATAACGCATAACGCATAACGCATAACGCATAACGCATAACGCGTAACGCATAATGCATAACGCATAGCGCTTAACGCATAGCCCATAACGCATAACGCATAACGCATCGCGCATAACGCATAACGGATAACGCATAACGCATAACGCATAACGCATAACGCATAACGCATAACGCATAACGCATAACGCATAACGCATAACGCATAACGCATAACGCATAACGCATAACGCATAACGCATAACGCATAACGCATAACGCATAACGGATAACGCATAACGCATAACGCATAACGCATAACGCATAACGCATAACGCATAACGCATAACGCATAACGCATAACGCATAACGCATAACGCATAACGCATAACGCATAACGCATAACGCATAACGCATAACGCATAACGCGTAACGCATAATGCATAACGCATAACGCTTAACGCATAGCCCATAACGCATAACGCATAACGCATCGCGCATAACGCATAACGGATAACGCATAACGCATAACGCATAACGCATAACGCATAACGCATAACGCATAACGCATAACGCATAACGCATAACGCATAACGCATAACGCATAACGCATAACGCATAACGCATAACGCATAACGCATAACGCATAACGCATAACGCATAACGCATAACGCATAACGCATAACGCATAACGCATAACGCATAACGCATAACGCATAACGCATAACGCATAACGCATAACGCATAACGCATAACGCATAACGCATAACGCATAACGCATAACGCATAACGCATAACGCATAACGCATAACGCATAACGCATAACGCATAACGCATAACGCATAACGCATAACGCATAACGCATAACGCATAACGCATAACGCATAACGCATAACGCATAACGCATAACGCATAACGCATAACGCATAACGCATAACGCATAACGCATAACGCATAACGCATAACGCATAACGCATAACGCATAACGCATAACGCATAACGCATAACGCATAACGCATAACGCATAACGCATAACGCATAACGCATAACGCATAACGCATAACGCATAACGCATAACGCATAACGCATAACGCATAACGCATAACGCATAACGGATAACGCAAGAAGCATAACGCATAACGCATAAAGCATAACGCATAACGCATAACGCAAGAAGCATAACGCATAACGCATAAAGCATAACGCATAACGCATAACGCATAACGCATAACGCATAACGCATAACGCATAACGCATAACGCATAACGCATAACGCATAACGCATAACGCATAACGCATAACGCTTAACGCATAACGCATTACGCATAACGCATAACGCATAACGCATAACGCTTAACGCATAGCTCATAACGCATAACGCATAACGCTTAACGCATAACGCATAACGCATAACGGATAACGCATAACGCATAACGCATAACGGATAACGCATAACGCATAACGCATAACGCATAACGCATAACGCATAACGCATAACGCATAACGCGTAACGCATAATGCATAACGCATAGCGCTTAACGCATAGCCCATAACGCATAACGCATAACGCATCGCGCATAACGCATAACGGATAACGCATAACGCATAACGCATAACGCATAACGCATAACGCATAACGCATAACGCATAACGCATAACGCATAACGCATAACGCATAACGCATAACGCATAACGCATAACGCATAACGCATAACGCATAACGCATAACGCATAACGCATAACGCATAACGCATAACGCATAACGCATAACGCATAACGCATAACGCATAACGCATAACGCATAACGCATAACGCATAACGCATAACGCATAACGCATAACGCATAACGCATAACGCATAACGCATAACGCATAACGCATAACGCATAACGCATAACGCATAACGCATAACGCATAACGCATAACGCATAACGCATAACGCATAACGCATAACGCATAACGCATAACGCATAACGCATAACGCATAACGCATAACGCATAACGCATAACGCATAACGCATAACGCATAACGCATAACGCATAACGCATAACGCATAACGCATAACGCATAACGCATAACGCATAACGGATAACGCATAACGCATAACGCATAACGCATAACGCATAACGCATAACGCATAACGCATAACGCATAACGCATAACGCATAACGCATAACGCATAACGCATAACGCATAACGCATAACGCATAACGCATAACGCATAACGCATAACGCATAACGCATAACGCATAACGCATTACGCATAACGCATAACGCATAACGCATAACGCATAACGCATAACGGATAACGCATAACGCATAACGCACAACGGATAACGCATAACGCATAACGCATAACGCATAACGCATAACGCATAACGCATAACGCATAACGCATAACGCATAACGCATAACGCATAACGCATAACGCATAACGGATAACGCATAACGCATAACGCACAACGGATAACGCATAACGCATAACGCATAACGAATTACGCATAACGCATAACCCATAACGCATAACGCATAACGCATAACGCATAACGCATAACCCATAACGCTTAACGCATAACGCCTAACGCATAACGCGTAACGCATAATGTATAACGTATAACGCTTAACGCATAGCCCATAACGCATAACGCATAACGCATCGCGCATAACGCATAACGGATAACGCATAACGCATAACGCATAACGGATAACGCATAACGCATAACGCATAACGAATTACGCATAACGCATAACCCATAACGCATAACGCATAACGCATAACGCATAACGCATAACGCATAACGCATAACGCATAACGCATAACGCATAACGCATAACGCATAACGCATAACGCATAACGCATAACGCATAACGCATAACGCATAACGCATAACGCATAACGCATAACGCATAACGCATAACGCATAACGCATAACGCATAACGCATAACGCATAACGCATAACGCATAACGCATAACGCATAACGCATAACGCATAACGCATAACGCATAACGCATAACGCATAACGCATAACGCATAACGCATAACGCATAACGCATAACGCATAACGCATAACGCATAACGCATAACGGATAACGCATAACGCATAACGCACAACGGATAACGCATAACGCATAACGCATAACGAATTACGCATAACGCATAACCCATAACGCATAACGCATAACGCATAACGCATAACCCATAACGCTTAACGCATAACGCCTAACGCATAACGCATAACGCATAACGCATAACGCATAACGCATAACGCATAACGCATAACGCATAACGCATAACGCATAACGCATAACGGATAACGCATAACGCATAACGCACAACGGATAACGCATAACGCATAACGCATAACGCATAACGCATAACGCATAACGCATAACGCATAACGCATAACGCATAACGCATAACGCATAACGGATAACGCATAACGCATAACGCACAACGGATAACGCATAACGCATAACGCATAACGAATTACGCATAACGCATAACCCATAACGCATAACGCATAACGCATAACGCATAACGCATAACGCATAACGCATAACCCATAACGCTTAACGCATAACGCCTAACGCATAACGCGTAACGCATAATGTATAACGTATAACGCTTAACGCATAGCCCATAACGCATAACGCATAACGCATCGCGCATAACGCATAACGGATAACGCATAACGCATAACGCATAACGGATAACGCATAACGCATAACGCATAACGAATTACGCATAACGCATAACCCATAACGCATAACGCATAACGCATAACGCATAACGCATAACGCATAACGCATAACGCATAACGCATAACGCATAACGCATAACGCATAACGGATAACGCAAGAAGCATAACGCATAACGCATAAAGCATAACGCATAACGCATAACGCATAACGCATAACGCATAACGCATAACGCATAACCCATAACGCATAACGCATAACGCATAACGCATAACGCATAACGCATAACGCATAACGCATAACGCATAACGCATAACGGATAACGCATAACGCATAACGCATAACGCATAACGCATAACGCATAACGCATAACGCATAACGCATAACGCATAACGCATAACGCATAACGCATAACGCATAACGCATAACGCATAACGCATAACGCATAACGCATAACGCATAACGCATAACGCATAACGCATAACGCATAACGCATAACGCATAACGCATAACGCATAACGCATAACGCATAACGCATAACGCATAACGCATAACGCATAACGCATAACGCATAACGCATAACGCATAACGCATAACGCATAACGCATAACGCATAACGCATAACGCGTAACGCATAACGCGTAACGCATAATGCATAACGCATAACGCTTAACGCATAGCCCATAACGCATAACGCATAACGCATCGCGCATAACGCATAACGGATAACGCATAACGCATAACGCATAACGCATAACGCATAACGCATAACGCATAACGCATAACGCATAACGCATAACGCATAACGCATAACGCATAACGCATAACGCATAACGCATAACGCATAACGCATAACGCATAACGCATAACGCATAACGCATAACGCATAACGCATAACGCATAACGCATAACGCATAACGCATAACGCATAACGCATAACGCATAACGCATAACGCATAACGCATAACGCATAACGCATAACGCATAACGCATAACGCATAACGCATAACGCATAACGCATAACGCATAACGCATAACGCATAACGCATAACGCATAACGCATAACGCATAACGCATAACGCATAACGCATAACGCATAACGCATAACGCATAACGCATAACGCATAACGCATAACGCATAACGCATAACGCATAACGCATAACGCATAACGCATAACGCATAACGCATAACGCATAACGCATAACGCATAACGCATAACGCATAACGCATAACGCATAACGCATAACGCATAACGCATAACGCATAACGCATAACGCATAACGCATAACGCATAACGCATAACGCATAACGCATAACGCATAACGCATAACGCATAACGCATAACGCATAACGCATAACGCATAACGCATAACGCATAACGCATAACGCATAACGCATAACGCATAACGCATAACGCATAACGCATAACGCATAACGCATAACGCATAACGCATAACGCATAACGCATAACGCATAACGCATAACGCATAACGCATAACGCATAACGCATAACGCATAACGCATAACGCATAACGCATAACGGATAACGCAAGAAGCATAACGCATAACGCATAAAGCATAACGCATAACGCATAACGCATAACGCATAACGCATAACGCATAACGCATAACGCATAACGCATAACGCATAACGCATAACGCATAACGCATAACGCTTAACGCATAACGCATTACGCATAACGCATAACGCATAACGCATAACGCTTAACGCATAGCTCATAACGCATAACGCATAACGCTTAACGCATAACGCATAACGCATAACGGATAACGCATAACGCATAACGCATAACGGATAACGCATAACGCATAACGCATAACGCATAACGCATAACGCATAACGCATAACGCGTAACGCATAATGCATAACGCATAGCGCT
The DNA here is from genome assembly GCF_051020765.1 of Lasioglossum baleicum. NCBI lineage: Eukaryota > Metazoa > Arthropoda > Insecta > Hymenoptera > Halictidae > Lasioglossum > Lasioglossum baleicum. The sequence continues at coordinate 311,827 of NW_027469223.1, forward strand.
TAACGCATAGCCCATAACGCATAACGCATAACGCATCGCGCATAACGCATAACGGATAACGCATAACGCATAACGCATAACGCATAACGCATAACGCATAACGCATAACGCATAACGCATAACGCATAACGCATAACGCATAACGCATAACGCATAACGCATAACGCATAACGCATAACGCATAACGCATAACGGATAACGCATAACGCATAACGCATAACGCATAACGCATAACGCATAACGCATAACGCATAACGCATAACGCATAACGCATAACGCATAACGCATAACGCATAACGCATAACGCATAACGCATAACGCATAACGCATAACGCATAACGCATAACGCATAACGCGTAACGCATAATGCATAACGCATAACGCTTAACGCATAGCCCATAACGCATAACGCATAACGCATCGCGCATAACGCATAACGGATAACGCATAACGCATAACGCATAACGCATAACGCATAACGCATAACGCATAACGCATAACGCATAACGCATAACGCATAACGCATAACGCATAACGCATAACGCATAACGCATAACGCATAACGCATAACGCATAACGCATAACGCATAACGCATAACGCATAACGCATAACGCATAACGCATAACGCATAACGCATAACGCATAACGCATAACGCATAACGCATAACGCATAACGCATAACGCATAACGCATAACGCATAACGCATAACGCATAACGCATAACGCATAACGCATAACGCATAACGCATAACGCATAACGCATAACGCATAACGCATAACGCATAACGCATAACGCATAACGCATAACGCATAACGCATAACGCATAACGCATAACGCATAACGCATAACGCATAACGCATAACGCATAACGCATAACGCATAACGCATAACGCATAACGCATAACGCATAACGCATAACGCATAACGCATAACGCATAACGCATAACGCATAACGCATAACGCATAACGCATAACGCATAACGGATAACGCAAGAAGCATAACGCATAACGCATAAAGCATAACGCATAACGCATAACGCAAGAAGCATAACGCATAACGCATAAAGCATAACGCATAACGCATAACGCATAACGCATAACGCATAACGCATAACGCATAACGCATAACGCATAACGCATAACGCATAACGCATAACGCATAACGCATAACGCTTAACGCATAACGCATTACGCATAACGCATAACGCATAACGCATAACGCTTAACGCATAGCTCATAACGCATAACGCATAACGCTTAACGCATAACGCATAACGCATAACGGATAACGCATAACGCATAACGCATAACGGATAACGCATAACGCATAACGCATAACGCATAACGCGTAACGCATAATGCATAACGCATAGCGCTTAACGCATAGCCCATAACGCATAACGCATAACGCATCGCGCATAACGCATAACGGATAACGCATAACGCATAACGCATAACGCATAACGCATAACGCATAACGCATAACGCATAACGCATAACGCATAACGCATAACGCATAACGCATAACGCATAACGCATAACGCATAACGCATAACGCATAACGCATAACGCATAACGCATAACGCATAACGCATAACGCATAACGCATAACGCATAACGCATAACGCATAACGCATAACGCATAACGCATAACGCATAACGCATAACGCATAACGCATAACGCATAACGCATAACGCATAACGCATAACGCATAACGCATAACGCATAACGCATAACGCATAACGCATAACGCATAACGCATAACGCATAACGCATAACGCATAACGCATAACGCATAACGCATAACGCATAACGCATAACGCATAACGCATAACGCATAACGCATAACGCATAACGCATAACGGATAACGCATAACGCATAACGCATAACGCATAACGGATAACGCATAACGCATAACGCATAACGCATAACGCATAACGCATAACGCATAACGCATAACGCATAACGCATAACGCATAACGCATAACGCATAACGCATAACGCATAACGCATAACGCATAACGCATAACGCATAACGCATAACGCATAACGCATAACGCATAACGCATAACGCATTACGCATAACGCATAACGCATAACGCATAACGCATAACGCATAACGGATAACGCATAACGCATAACGCACAACGGATAACGCATAACGCATAACGCATAACGCATAACGCATAACGCATAACGCATAACGCATAACGCATAACGCATAACGCATAACGCATAACGCATAACGCATAACGGATAACGCATAACGCATAACGCACAACGGATAACGCATAACGCATAACGCATAACGAATTACGCATAACGCATAACCCATAACGCATAACGCATAACGCATAACGCATAACGCATAACCCATAACGCTTAACGCATAACGCCTAACGCATAACGCGTAACGCATAATGTATAACGTATAACGCTTAACGCATAGCCCATAACGCATAACGCATAACGCATCGCGCATAACGCATAACGGATAACGCATAACGCATAACGCATAACGGATAACGCATAACGCATAACGCATAACGAATTACGCATAACGCATAACCCATAACGCATAACGCATAACGCATAACGCATAACGCATAACGCATAACGCATAACGCATAACGCATAACGCATAACGCATAACGCATAACGCATAACGCATAACGCATAACGCATAACGCATAACGCATAACGCATAACGCATAACGCATAACGCATAACGCATAACGCATAACGCATAACGCATAACGCATAACGCATAACGCATAACGCATAACGCATAACGCATAACGCATAACGCATAACGCATAACGCATAACGCATAACGCATAACGCATAACGCATAACGCATAACGCATAACGCATAACGCATAACGCATAACGCATAACGCATAACGGATAACGCATAACGCATAACGCACAACGGATAACGCATAACGCATAACGCATAACGAATTACGCATAACGCATAACCCATAACGCATAACGCATAACGCATAACGCATAACCCATAACGCTTAACGCATAACGCCTAACGCATAACGCGTAACGCATAATGTATAACGTATAACGCTTAACGCATAGCCCATAACGCATAACGCATAACGCATCGCGCATAACGCATAACGGATAACGCATAACGCATAACGCATAACGGATAACGCATAACGCATAACGCATAACGAATTACGCATAACGGATAACGCATAACGCATAACGCATAACGCATAACGCATAACGCATAACGCATAACGCATAACGCATAACGCATAACGCATAACGCATAACGCATAACGCATAACGCATAACGCATAACGCATAACGCATAACGCATAACGCATAACGCATAACGCATAACGCATTACGCATAACGCATAACGCATAACGCATAACGCATAACGCATAACGGATAACGCATAACGCATAACGCACAACGGATAACGCATAACGCATAACGCATAACGCATAACGCATAACGCATAACGCATAACGCATAACGCATAACGCATAACGCATAACGCATAACGCATAACGCATAACGCATAACGCATAACGCATAACGCATAACGCATAACGCATAACGCATAACGCATAACGCATAACGCATAACGGATAACGCATAACGCATAACGCATAACGCATAACGCATAACGCATAACGCATAACGCATAACGCATAACGCATAACGCATAACGCATAACGCATAACGCATAACGCATAACGCATAACGCATAACGCATAACGCATAACGCATAACGCATAACGCATAACGCATTACGCATAACGCATAACGCATAACGCATAACGCATAACGCATAACGGATAACGCATAACGCATAACGCACAACGGATAACGCATAACGCATAACGCATAACGCATAACGCATAACGCATAACGCATAACGCATAACGCATAACGCATAACGCATAACGCATAACGCATAACGCATAACGCATAACGCATAACGGATAATGCATAACGCATAACGCACAACGGATAACGCATAACGCATAACGCATAACGAATTACGCATAACGCATAACCCATAACGCATAACGCATAACGCATAACGCATAACCCATAACGCTTAACGCATAACGCCTAACGCATAACGCGTAACGCATAATGTATAACGTATAACGCTTAACGCATAGCCCATAACGCATAACGCATAACGCATCGCGCATAACGCATAACGGATAACGCATAACGCATAACGCATAACGGATAACGCATAACGCATAACGCATAACGAATTACGCATAACGCATAACCCATAACGCATAACGCATAACGCATAACGAATTACGCATAACGCATAACGCATAACGCATAACGCATAACGCATAACGCATAACGCATAACGCATAACGCATAACGCATAACGCATAACGCATAACGCATAACGCATAACGCATAACGCATAACGCATAACGCATAACGCATAACGCATAACGCATAACGCATAACGCATAACGCATAACGCATAACGGATAACGCATAACGCATAACGCATAACGCATAACGCATAACGCATAACGCATAACGCATAACGCATAACGCATAACGCATAACGCATAACGCATAACGCATAACGCATAACGCATAACGCATAACGCATAACGCATAACGCATAACGCATAACGCATTACGCATAACGCATAACGCATAACGCATAACGCATAACGCATAACGGATAACGCATAACGCATAACGCACAACGGATAACGCATAACGCATAACGCATAACGCATAACGCATAACGCATAACGCATAACGCATAACGCATAACGCATAACGCATAACGCATAACGCATAACGCATAACGCATAACGCATAACGCATAACGGATAACGCATAACGCATAACGCACAACGCATAACGCATAACGCATAACGCATAACGCATAACGCATAACGCATAACGCATAACGCATAACGCATAACGCATAACGCATAACGCATAACGCATAACGCATAACGGATAACGCATAACGCATAACGCACAACGGATAACGCATAACGCATAACGCATAACGAATTACGCATAACGCATAACCCATAACGCATAACGCATAACGCATAACGCATAACGCATAACGCATAACCCATAACGCTTAACGCATAACGCCTAACGCATAACGCGTAACGCATAATGTATAACGTATAACGCTTAACGCATAGCCCATAACGCATAACGCATAACGCATCGCGCATAACGCATAACGGATAACGCATAACGCATAACGCATAACGGATAACGCATAACGCATAACGCATAACGAATTACGCATAACGCATAACCCATAACGCATAACGCATAACGCATAACGCATAACGCATAACGCATAACGCATAACGCATAACGCATAACGCATAACGCATAACGCATAACGGATAACGCAAGAAGCATAACGCATAACGCATAAAGCATAACGCATAACGCATAACGCATAACGCATAACGCATAACGCATAACCCATAACGCATAACGCATAACGCATAACGCATAACGCATAACGCATAACGCATAACGCATAACGCATAACGCATAACGGATAACGCATAACGCATAACGCATAACGCATAACGCATAACGCATAACGCATAACGCATAACGCATAACGCATAACGCATAACGCATAACGCATAACGCATAACGCATAACGCATAACGCATAACGCATAACGCATAACGCATAACGCATAACGCATAACGCATAACGCATTACGCATAACGCATAACGCATAACGCATAACGCATAACGCATAACGGATAACGCATAACGCATAACGCACAACGGATAACGCATAACGCATAACGCATAACGCATAACGCATAACGCATAACGCATAACGCATAACGCATAACGCATAACGCATAACGCATAACGCATAACGCATAACGCATAACGGATAACGCATAACGCATAACGCACAACGGATAACGCATAACGCATAACGCATAACGCATAACGCATAACGCATAACGCATAACGCATAACGCATAACGCATAACGCATAACGCATAACGCATAACGCATAACGCATAACGCATAACGCATAACGCATAACGCATAACGCATAACGCATAACGCATAACGGATAACGCATAACGCATAACGCATAACGCATAACGCATAACGCATAACGCATAACGCATAACGCATAACGCATAACGCATAACGCATAACGCATAACGCATAACGCATAACGCATAACGCATAACGCATAACGCATAACGCATAACGCATTACGCATAACGCATAACGCATAACGCATAACGCATAACGGATAACGCATAACGCATAACGCACAACGGATAACGCATAACGCATAACGCATAACGCATAACGCATAACGCATAACGCATAACGCATAACGCATAACGCATAACGCATAACGCATAACGCATAACGCATAACGGATAACGCATAACGCATAACGCACAACGGATAACGCATAACGCATAACGCATAACGAATTACGCATAACGCATAACCCATAACGCATAACGCATAACGCATAACGCATAACGCATAACCCATAACGCTTAACGCATAACGCCTAACGCATAACGCGTAACGCATAATGTATAACGCATAACGCTTAACGCATAGCCCATAACGCATAACGCATAACGCATAACGCATAACGCATAACGCATAACGCATAACGCATAACGCATAACGCATAACGCATAACGCATAACGCATAACGCATAACGGATAACGCATAACGCATAACGCATAACGCATAACGCATAACGCATAACGCATAACGCATAACGCATAACGCATAACGCATAACGCATAACGCATAACGCATAACGCATAACGCATAACGCATAACGCATAACGCATAACGCATAACGCATAACGCATAACGCATTACGCATAACGCATAACGCATAACGCATAACGCATAACGGATAACGCATAACGCATAACGCACAACGGATAACGCATAACGCATAACGCATAACGCATAACGCATAACGCATAACGCATAACGCATAACGCATAACGCATAACGCATAACGCATAACGCATAACGCATAACGCATAACGGATAACGCATAACGCATAACGCACAACGGATAACGCATAACGCATAACGCATAACGAATTACGCATAACGCATAACCCATAACGCATAACGCATAACGCATAACGCATAACGCATAACGCATAACCCATAACGCTTAACGCATAACGCATAACGCATAACGCATAACGCATAACGGATAACGCAAGAAGCATAACGCATAACGCATAAAGCATAACGCATAACGCATAACGCATAACGCATAACGCATAACGCATAACGCATAACGCATAACGCATAACGCATAACGCATAACGCATAACGCATAACGCATAACGCATAACGCATAACGCATAACGCATAACGCATAACGCATAACGCATAACGCATAACGCATAACGCATAACGCATAACGCATAACGCATAACGCATAACGCATAACGCATAACGCATAACGCATAACGCATAACGCATAACGCATAACGCATAACGCATAACGCATAACGCATAACGCATAACGCATAACGCATAACGCATAACGCATAACGCATAACGCATAACGCATAACGCATAACGCATAACGCATAACGCATAACGCATAACGCATAACGCATAACGCATAACGCATAACGCATAACGCATAACGCATAACGCATAACGCATAACGCATAACGCATAACGCATAACGCATAACGCATAACGCATAACGCATAACGCATAACGCATAACGCATAACGCATAACGCATAACGCATAACGCATAACGCATAACGCATAACGCATAACGCATAACGCATAACGCATAACGCATAACGCATAACGCATAACGCATAACGCATAACGCATAACGCATAACGCATAACGCATAACGCATAACGCATAACGCATAACGCATAACGCATAACGCATAACGCATAACGCATAACGCATAACGCATAACGCATAACGCATAACGCATAACGCATAACGCATAACGCATAACGCATAACGCATAACGCATAACGCATAACGCATAACGCATAACGCATAACGGATAACGCATAACGCATAACGCATAACGCATAACGCATAACGCATAACGCATAACGCATAACGCATAACGCATAACGCATAACGCATAACGGATAACGCATAACGCATAACGCATAACGCATAACGCATAACGCATAACGCATAACGCATAACGCATAACGCATAACGCATAACGCATAACGCATAACGCATAACGCATAACGCATAACGCATAACGCATAACGCATAACGCATAACGCATAACGCATAACGCATAACGCATAACGCATTACGCATAACGCATAACGCATAACGCATAACGCATAACGCATAACGGATAACGCATAACGCATAACGCACAACGGATAACGCATAACGCATAACGCATAACGCATAACGCATAACGCATAACGCATAACGCATAACGCATAACGCATAACGCATAACGCATAACGGATAACGCATAACGCATAACGCACAACGGATAACGCATAACGCATAACGCATAACGCATAACGCATAACGCATAACGCATAACGCATAACGCATAACGCATAACGCATAACGCATAACGCATAACGCATAACGCATAACGCATAACGCATAACGCATAACGCATAACGGATAACGCATAACGCATAACGCATAACGCATAACGCATAACGCATAACGCATAACGCATAACGCATAACGCATAACGCATAACGCATAACGCATAACGCATAACGCATAACGCATAACGCATAACGCATAACGCATAACGCATAACGCATAACGCATAACGCATAACGCATTACGCATAACGCATAACGCATAACGCATAACGCATAACGGATAACGCATAACGCATAACGCACAACGGATAACGCATAACGCATAACGCATAACGCATAACGCATAACGCATAACGCATAACGCATAACGCATAACGCATAACGCATAACGCATAACGCATAACGCATAACGCATAACGCATAACGGATAACGCATAACGCATAACGCACAACGGATAACGCATAACGCATAACGCATAACGAATTACGCATAACGCATAACCCATAACGCATAACGCATAACGCATAACGCATAACGCATAACCCATAACGCTTAACGCATAACGCCTAACGCATAACGCGTAACGCATAATGTATAACGTATAACGCTTAACGCATAGCCCATAACGCATAACGCATAACGCATCGCGCATAACGCATAACGGATAACGCATAACGCATAACGCATAACGGATAACGCATAACGCATAACGCATAACGAATTACGCATAACGCATAACCCATAACGCATAACGCATAACGCATAACGCATAACGCATAACGCATAACGCATAACGCATAACGCATAACGCATAACGCATAACGCATAACGCATAACGCATAACGCATAACGCATAACGCATAACGCATAACGCATAACGCATAACGCATAACGCATAACGCATAACGCATAACGCATAACGCATAACGCATAACGCATAACGCATAACGCATAACGCATAACGCATAACGCATAACGCATAACGCATAACGCATAACGCATAACGCATAACGCATAACGCATAACGCATAACGCATAACGCATAACGCATAACGCATAACGCATAACGCATAACGGATAACGCATAACGCATAACGCATAACGCATAACGCATAACGCATAACGCATAACGCATAACGCATAACGCATAACGCATAACGCATAACGCATAACGCATAACGCATAACGCATAACGCATAACGCATAACGCATAACGCATAACGCATTACGCATAACGCATAACGCATAACGCATAACGCATAACGCATAACGGATAACGCATAACGCATAACGCACAACGGATAACGCATAACGCATAACGCATAACGCATAACGCATAACGCATAACGCATAACGCATAACGCATAACGCATAACGCATAACGCATAACGCATAACGCATAACGGATAACGCATAACGCATAACGCACAACGGATAACGCATAACGCATAACGCATAACGAATTACGCATAACGCATAACCCATAACGCATAACGCATAACGCATAACGCATAACGCATAACGCATAACCCATAACGCTTAACGCATAACGCCTAACGCATAACGCGTAACGCATAATGTATAACGTATAACGCTTAACGCATAGCCCATAACGCATAACGCATAACGCATCGCGCATAACGCATAACGGATAACGCATAACGCATAACGCATAACGGATAACGCATAACGCATAACGCATAACGAATTACGCATAACGCATAACCCATAACGCATAACGCATAACGCATAACGCATAACGCATAACCCATAACGCTTAACGCATAACGCCTAACGCATAACGCGTAACGCATAATGTATAACGTATAACGCTTAACGCATAGCCCATAACGCATAACGCATAACGCATCGCGCATAACGCATAACGGATAACGCATAACGCATAACGCATAACGGATAACGCATAACGCATAACGCATAACGAATTACGCATAACGCATAACCCATAACGCATAACGCATAACGCATAACGCATAACGCATAACGCATAACGCATAACGCATAACGCATAACGCATAACGGATAACGCAAGAAGCATAACGCATAACGCATAAAGCATAACGCATAACGCATAACGCATAACGCATAACGCATAACGCATAACGCATAACGCATAACGCATAACGCATAACGCATAACGCATAACGCATAACGCATAAAGCATAACGCATAACGCATAACGCATAACGCATAACGCATAACGCATAACGCATAACGCATAACGGATAACGCATAACGCATAACGCATAACGCATAACGCATAACGCATAACGCATAACGCATAACGCATAACGCATAACGCATAACGCATAACGCATTACGCATAACGCATAACGCATAACGCATAACGCATAACGCATAACGGATAACGCATAACGCATAACGCACAACGGATAACGCATAACGCATAACGCATAACGCATAACGCATAACGCATAACGCATAACGCATAACGCATAACGCATAACGCATAACGCATAACGGATAACGCATAACGCATAACGCACAACGGATAACGCATAACGCATAACGCATAACGAATTACGCATAACGCATAACGCATAACCCATAACGCATAACGCATAACGCATAACGCATAACGCATAACCCATAACGCTTAACGCATAACGCCTAACGCATAACGCGTAACGCATAATGTATAACGTATAACGCTTAACGCATAGCCCATAACGCATAACGCATAAGGCATCGCGCATAACGCATAACGGATAACGCATAACGCATAACGCATAACGGATAACGCATAACGCATAACGCATAACGAATTACGCATAACGCATAACCCATAACGCATAACGCATAACGCATAACGCATAACGCATAACGCATAACGCATAACGCATAACGCATAACGCATAACGCATAACGCATAACGCATAACGCATAACGCATAACGCATAACGCATAACGCATAACGCATAACGCATAACGCATAACGGATAACGCAAGAAGCAGAACGCATAACGCATAAAGCATAACGCATAACGCATAACGCATAACGCATAACGCATAACGCATAACGCATAACGCATAACGCATAACGCATAACGCATAACGCATAACGCATAACGCATAACGCATAACGCATAACGCATAACGCATAACGCATAACGCTTAACGCATAACGCATTACGCATAACGCATAACGCATAACGCATAACGCTTAACGCATAGCTCATAACGCATAACGCATAACGCTTAACGCATAACGCATAACGCATAACGGATAACGCATAACGCATAACGCATAACGGATAACGCATAACGCATAACGCATAACGCATAACGCATAACGCATAACGCATAACGCGTAACGCATAATGCATAACGCATAACGCTTAACGCATAGCCCATAACGCATAACGCATAACGCATCGCGCATAACGCATAACGGATAACGCATAACGCATAACGCATAACGCATAACGCATAACGCATAACGCATAACGCATAACGCATAACGCATAACGCATAACGCATAACGCATAACGCATAACGCATAACGCATAACGCATAACGCATAACGCATAACGCATAACGCATAACGCATAACGCATAACGCTTAACGCATAACGCATAACGCATAACGCATAACGCATAACGCATAACGCATAACGCATAACGCATAACGCATAACGCATAACGCATAACGCATAACGCATAACGCATAACGCATAACACATAACGCATAACGCATAACGCATAACGCTTAACGCATAACGCCTAACGCATAACGCGTAACGCATAATGCATAACGCATAACGCTTAACGCATAGCCCATAACGCATAACGCCTAACGCATAACGCGTAACGCATAATGCATAACGCATAACGCTTAACGCATAGCCCATAACGCATAACGCATAACGCATCGCGCATAACGCATAACGGATAACGCATAACGCATAACGCACAACGGATAACGCATAACGCATAACGCATAACGAATTACGCATAACGCATAACCCATAACGCATAACGCATAACGCATAACGCATAACGCATAACGCATAACGCATAACGCATAACGCTTAACGCATAACGCATAACGCATAACGCCTAACGCATAACGCGTAACGCATAATGCATAACGTATAACGCTTAACGCATAGCCCATAACGCATAACGCATAACGCATCGCGCATAACGCATAACGGATAACGCATAACGCATAACGCATAACGGATAACGCATAACGCATAACGCATAACGAATTACGCATAACGCATAACCCATAACGCATAACGCATAACGCATAACGCATAACGCATAACGCATAACGCATAACGCATAACGCATAACGCACAACGGATAACGCATAACGCATAACGCATAACGAATTACGCATAACGCATAACCCATAACGCATAACGCATAACGCATAACGCATAACGCATAACGCATAACGCATAACGCATAACGCTTAACGCATAACGCCTAACGCATAACGCGTAACGCATAATGTATAACGTATAACGCTTAACGCATAGCCCATAACGCATAACGCATAACGCATCGCGCATAACGCATAACGGATAACGCATAACGCATAACGCATAACGGATAACGCTTAACGCATAACGCATAACGAATTACGCATAACGCATAACGCATAACGCATAACGCATAACGCATAACGCATAACGCATAACGCATAACGGATAACGCATAACGCATAACGCACAACGGATAACGCATAACGCATAACGCATAACGCATAACGCATAACGCATAACGCATAACGCATAACGCATAACGCATAACGCATAACGCATAACGCATAACGCATAACGGATAACGCATAACGCATAACGCACAACGGATAACGCATAACGCATAACGCATAACGAATTACGCATAACGCATAACCCATAACGCATAACGCATAACGCATAACGCATAACGCATAACGCTTAACGCATAACGCCTAACGCATAACGCGTAACGCATAATGTATAACGTATAACGCTTAACGCATAGCCCATAACGCATAACGCATAACGCATCGCGCATAACGCATAACGGATAACGCATAACGCATAACGCATAACGGATAACGCATAACGCATAACGCATAACGAATTACGCATAACGCATAACCCATAACGCATAACGCATAACGCATAACGCATAACGCATAACGCATAACGCATAACGCATAACGCATAACGCATAACGCATAACGCATAACGCATAACGCATAACGCATAACGCATAACGCATAACGCATAACGCATAACGCATAACGCATAACGCATAACGCATAACGGATAACGCAAGAAGCATAACGCATAACGCATAAAGCATAACGCATAACGCATAACGCATAACGCATAACGCATAACGCATAACGCATAACGCATAACGCATAACGCATAACGCATAACGCATAACGCATAACGCATAACGCTTAACGCATAACGCATTACGCATAACGCATAACGCATAACGCATAACGCTTAACGCATAGCTCATAACGCATAACGCATAACGCTTAACGCATAACGCATAACGCATAACGGATAACGCATAACGCATAACGCATAACGGATAACGCATAACGCATAACGCATAACGCATAACGCATAACGCATAACGCATAACGCATAACGCATAACGCATAACGCATAACGCGTAACGCATAATGCATAACGCATAACGCTTAACGCATAGCCCATAACGCATAACGCATAACGCATCGCGCATAACGCATAACGGATAACGCATAACGCATAAAGCATAACGCATAACGCATAACGCATAACGCATAACGCATAACGCAGAACGCATAACGCATAACGCATAACGCATAACGCATAACGCTTAACGCATAACGCATTACGCATAACGCATAACGCATAACGCATAACGCTTAACGCATAGCTCATAACGCATAACGCATAACGCTTAAAGCATAACGCATAACGCATAACGGATAACGCATAACGCATAACGCATAACGGATAACGCATATCGCATAACGCATAACGCATAACGCATAACGCATAACGCATAACGCATAACGCATAACGCGTAACGCATAATGCATAACGCATAACGCTTAACGCATAGCCCATAACGCATAACGCATAACGCATCGCGCATAACGCATAACGCATCGCGCATAACGCATAACGGATAACGCATAACGCATAACGCATAACGCATAACGCATAACGCATAACGCATAACGCATAACGCATAACGCATAACGCATAACGCATAACGCATAACGCATAACGCATAACGCATAACGCATAACGCATAACGCATAACGCATAACGCATAACGCATAACGCATAACGCATAACGCATAACGCATAACGCATAACGCATAACGCATAACGCATAACGCATAACGCATAACGCATAACGCATAACGCATAACGCATAACGCATAACGCATAACGCATAACGCATAACGCATAACGCATAACGGATAACGCAAGAAGCATAACGCATAACGCATAAAGCATAACGCATAACGCATAACGCATAACGCATAACGCATAACGCATAACGCATAACGCATAACGCATAACGCATAACGCATAACGCATAACGCATAACGCATAACGCATAACGCTTAACGCATAACGCATTACGCATAACGCATAACGCATAACGCATAACGCTTAACGCATAGCTCATAACGCATAACGCATAACGCTTAACGCATAACGCATAACGCATAACGGATAACGCATAACGCATAACGCATAACGGATAACGCATAACGCATAACGCATAACGCATAACGCATAACGCATAACGCATAACACATAACGCATAACGCATAACGCATAACGCTTAACGCATAACGCCTAACGCATAACGCGTAACGCATAATGCATAACGCATAACGCTTAACGCATAGCCCATAACGCATAACGCATGACGCATCGCGCATAACGCATAACGGATAACGCATAACGCATAACGCACAACGGATAACGCATAACGCATAACGCATAACGAATTACGCATAACGCATAACCCATAACGCATAACGCATAACGCATAACGCATAACGCATAACGCATAACGCATAACGCATAACGCATAACGCATAACGCTTAACGCATAACGCCTAACGCATAACGCGTAACGCATAATGCATAACGTATAACGCTTAACGCATAGCCCATAACGCATAACGCATAACGCATCGCGCATAACGCATAACGGATAACGCATAACGCATAACGCATAACGGATAACGCATAACGCATAACGCATAACGAATTACGCATAACGCATAACCCATAACGCATAACGCATAACGCATAACGCATAACGCATAACGCATAACGCATAACGCATAACGCATAACGCATAACGCACAACGGATAACGCATAACGCATAACGCATAACGAATTACGCATAACGCATAACCCATAACGCATAACGCATAACGCATAACGCGTAACGCATAATGTATAACGTATAACGCTTAACGCATAGCCCATAACGCATAACGCATAACGCATCGCGCATAACGCATAACGGATAACGCATAACGCATAACGCATAACGGATAACGCATAACGCATAACGCATAACGAATTACGCATAACGCATAACGCATAACGCATAACGCATAACGCATAACGCATAACGCATAACGCATAACGGATAACGCATAACGCATAACGCACAACGGATAACGCATAACGCATAACGCATAACGCATAACGCATAACGCATAACGCATAACGCATAACGCATAACGCATAACGCATAACGCATAACGCATAACGCATAACGCGTAACGCATAACGCATAACGGATAACGCATAACGCATAACGCACAACGGATAACGCATAACGCATAACGCATAACGAATTACGCATAACGCATAACCCATAACGCATAACGCATAACGCATAACGCATAACGCATAACGCATAACGCTTAACGCATAACGCCTAACGCATAACGCGTAACGCATAATGTATAACGTATAACGCTTAACGCATAGCCCATAACGCATAACGCATAACGCATCGCGCATAACGCATAACGGATAACGCATAACGCATAACGCATAACGGATAACGCGTAACGCATAACGCATAACGAATTACGCATAACGCATAACCCATAACGCATAACGCATAACGCATAACGCATAACGCATAACGCATAACGCATAACGCATAACGCATAACGCATAACGCATAACGCATAACGCATAACGCATAACGCATAACGCATAACGCATAACGCATAACGCATAACGCATAACGCATAACGCATAACGCATAACGGATAACGCAAGAAGCATAACGCATAACGCATAAAGCATAACGCATAACGCATAACGCATAACGCATAACGCATAACGCATAACGCATAACGCATAACGCATAACGCATAACGCATAACGCATAACGCTTAACGCATAACGCATTACGCATAACGCATAACGCATAACGCATAACGCTTAACGCATAGCTCATAACGCATAACGCATAACGCATAACGCATAACGCATAACGCTTAACGCATAACGCATTACGCATAACGCATAACGCATAACGCATAACGCTTAACGCATAGCTCATAACGCATAACGCATAACGCTTAACGCATAACGCATAACGCATAACGCATAACGCATAACGCATAACGCATAACGCATAACGGATAACGCATAACGCATAACGCATAACGCATAACGCATAACGCGTAACGCATAATGCATAACGCATAACGCTTAACGCATAGCCCATAACGCATAACGCATAACGCATCGCGCATAACGCATAACGGATAACGCATAACGCATAAAGCATAACGCATAACGCATAACGCATAACGCATAACGCATAACGCAGAACGCATAACGCATAACGCATAACGCATAACGCATAACGCTTAACGCATAACGCATTACGCATAACGCATAACGCATAACGCATAACGCTTAACGCATAGCTCATAACGCATAACGCATAACGCTTAAAGCATAACGCATAACGCATAACGGATAACGCATAACGCATAACGCATAACGGATAACGCATAACGCATAACGCATAACGCATAACGCATAACGCATAACGCATAACGCATAACGCATAACGCGTAACGCATAACGCATAACGAATTACGCATAACGCATAACGCATAACGCATAACGCATAACGCATAACGCATAACGCATAACGCATAGCGCATAACGCATAACGCATAACGCATAACGCATAACGCATAACGCATAACGCATAACGCATAACGCATAACGCATAACGCATAACGCATAACGCATAACGCATAACGCATAACGCATAACGCATAACGCATAACGCATAACGGATAACGCAAGAAGCATAACGCATAACGCATAAAGCATAACGCATAACGCATAACGCATAACGCATAACGCATAACGCATAACGCATAACGCATAACGCATAACGCATAACGCATAACGCATAACGCATAACGCATAACGCATAACGCTTAACGCATAACGCATTACGCATAACGCATAACGCATAACGCATAACGCTTAACGCATAGCTCATAACGCATAACGCATAACGCTTAACGCATAACGCATAACGCATAACGGATAACGCATAACGCATAACGCATAACGGATAACGCATAACGCATAACGCATAACGCATAACGCATAACGCATAACGCATAACGCATAACACATAACGCATAACGCATAACGCATAACGCTTAACGCATAACGCCTAACGCATAACGCGTAACGCATAATGCATAACGCATAACGCTTAACGCATAGCCCATAACGCATAACGCATAACGCATCGCGCATAACGCATAACGGATAACGCATAACGCATAACGCACAACGGATAACGCATAACGCATAACGCATAACGAATTACGCATAACGCATAACCCATAACGCATAACGCATAACGCATAACGCATAACGCATAACGCATAACGCATAACGCATAACGCATAACGCATAACGCTTAACGCATAACGCCTAACGCATAACGCGTAACGCATAATGCATAACGTATAACGCTTAACGCATAGCCCATAACGCATAACGCATAACGCATCGCGCATAACGCATAACGGATAACGCATAACGCATAACGCATAACGGATAACGCATAACGCATAACGCATAACGAATTACGCATAACGCATAACCCATAACGCATAACGCATAACGCATAACGCATAACGCATAACGCATAACGCATAACGCATAACGCATAACGCATAACGCATAACGCATAACGCACAACGGATAACGCATAACGCATAACGCATAACGAATTACGCATAACGCATAACCCATAACGCATAACGCATAACGCTTAACGCATAGCTCATAACGCATAACGCATAACGCTTAACGCATAACGCATAACGCATAACGGATAACGCATAACGCATAACGCATAACGCATAACGGATAACGCATAACGCATAACGCATAACGCATAACGCATAACGCATAACGCATAACACATAACGCATAACGGATAACGCATAACGCATAACGCATAACGGATAACGCATAACGCATAACGCATAACGAATTACGCATAACGCATAACCCATAACGCATAACGCATAACGCATAACGCATAACGCATAACGCATAACGCATAACGCATAACGCATAACGCATAACGCACAACGGATAACGCATAACGCATAACGCATAACGAATTACGCATAACGCATAACCCATAACGCATAACGCATAACGCATAACGCATAACGCATAACGCATAACGCATAACGCTTAACGCATAACGCCTAACGCATAACGCGTAACGCATAATGTATAACGTATAACGCTTAACGCATAGCCCATAACGCATAACGCATAACGCATCGCGCATAACGCATAACGGATAACGCATAACGCATAACGCATAACGGATAACGCATAACGCATAACGCATAACGAATTACGCATAACGCATAACGCATAACGCATAACGCATAACGCATAACGCATAACGCATAACGCATAACGCATAACGCATAACGGATAACGCATAACGCATAACGCACAACGGATAACGCATAACGCATAACGCATAACGCATAACGCATAACGCATAACGCATAACGCATAACGCATAACGCATAACGCATAACGCATAACGCATAACGCATAACGCATAACGCATAACGCATAACGCATAACGCATAACGCATAACGGATAACGCATAACGCATAACGCACAACGGATAACGCATAACGCATAACGCATAACGAATTACGCATAACGCATAACCCATAACGCATAACGCATAACGCATAACGCATAACGCATAACGCATAACGCTTAACGCATAACGCCTAACGCATAACGCGTAACGCATAATGTATAACGTATAACGCTTAACGCATAGCCCATAACGCATAACGCATAACGCATCGCGCATAACGCATAACGGATAACGCATAACGCATAACGCATAACGCATAACGCATAACGCATAACGCATAACGCATAACGCATAACGCATAACGCATAACGCATAACGCATAACGCATAACGCATAACGCATAACGGATAACGCAAGAAGCATAACGCATAACGCATAAAGCATAACGCATAACGCATAACGCATAACGCATAACGCATAACGCATAACGCATAACGCATAACGCATAACGCATAACGCATAACGCATAACGGATAACGCATAACGCATAACGCATAACGAATTACGCATAACGCATAACCCATAACGCATAACGCATAACGCATAACGCATAACGCATAACGCTTAACGCATAACGCCTAACGCATAACGCGTAACGCATAATGTATAACGTATAACGCTTAACGCATAGCCCATAACGCATAACGCATAACGCATCGCGCATAACGCATAACGGATAACGCATAACGCATAACGCATAACGGATAACGCATAACGCATAACGCATAACGAATTACGCATAACGCATAACCCATAACGCATAACGCATAACGCATAACGCATAACGCATAACGCATAACGCATAACGCATAACGCATAACGCATAACGCATAACGCATAACGCATAACGCATAACGCATAACGCATAACGGATAACGCAAGAAGCATAACGCATAACGCATAAAGCATAACGCATAACGCATAACGCATAACGCATAACGCATAACGCATAACGCATAACGCATAACGCATAACGCATAACGCATAACGCATAACGCTTAACGCATAACGCATTACGCATAACGCATAACGCATAACGCATAACGCTTAACGCATAACGCATAACGCATAACGCATAACGCATAACGCATAACGCATAACGCATAACGCATAACGCATAACGCATAACGCATAACGCATAACGCATAACGGATAACGCATAACGCATAACGCACAACGGATAACGCATAACGCATAACGCATAACGCATAACGCATAACGCATAACGGATAACGCATAACGCATAACGCACAACGGATAACGCATAACGCATAACGCATAACGCATAACGCATAACGCATAACGCATAACGCATAACGCATAACGCATAACGCATAACGCATAACGCATAACGCATAACGCATAACGCATAACGCATAACGCATAACGCATAACGCATAACGCATAACGCATAATGCATAACGCATAACGCATAACGCATAACGGATAACGCATGACGCATAACGCACAACGGATAACGCATAACGCATAACGCATAACGAATTACGCATAACGCATAACCCATAACGCATAACGCATAACGCATAACGCATAACGCATAACGCATAACGCATAACGCTTAACGCATAACGCCTAACGCATAACGCGTAACGCATAATGTATAACGTATAACGCTTAACGCATAGCCCATAACGCATAACGCATAACGCATCGCGCATAACGCATAACGGATAACGCATAACGCATAACGCATAACGCATAACGCATAACGCATAACGCATAACGCATAACGCATAACGCATAACGCATAACGCATAACGCATAACGCATAACGCATAACGCATAACGCATAACGCATAACGCATAACGGATAACGCAAGAAGCATAACGCATAACGCATAAAGCATAACGCATAACGCATAACGCATAACGCATAACGCATAACGCATAACGCATAACGGATAACGAATAACGCATAACGCATAACGAATTACGCATAACGCATAACCCATAACGCATAACGCATAACGCATAACGCATAACGCATAACGCATAACGCATAACGCATAACGCATAACGCATAACGCATAACGCATAACGCATAACGCATAACGCATAACGCATAACGCATAACGCATAACGCATAACGCATAACGCATAACGGATAACGCAAGAAGCATAACGCATAACGCATAAAGCATAACGCATAACGCATAACGCATAACGCATAACGCATAACGCATAACGCATAACGCATAACGCATAACGCATAACGCATAACGCATAACGCATAACGCATAACGCTTAACGCATAACGCATTACGCATAACGCATAACGCATAACGCATAACGCTTAACGCATAGCTCATAACGCATAACGCATAACGCTT
Source organism: Lasioglossum baleicum (assembly GCF_051020765.1). NCBI lineage: Eukaryota > Metazoa > Arthropoda > Insecta > Hymenoptera > Halictidae > Lasioglossum > Lasioglossum baleicum. Next base: position 334,039 of record NW_027469223.1, read on the forward strand.
AACGCATAACGCATAACGCATAACGGATAACGCATAACGCATAACGCATAACGGATAACGCATAACGCATAACGCATAACGCATAACGCATAACGCATAACGCATAACGCATAACGCATAACGCATAACGCATAACGCATAACGCGTAACGCATAATGCATAACGCATAACGCTTAACGCATAGCCCATAACGCATAACGCATAACGCATCGCGCATAACGCATAACGGATAACGCATAACGCATAACGCATAACGCATAACGCATAACGCATAACGCATAACGCATAACGCATAACGCATAACGCATAACGCATAACGCATAACGCATAACGCATAACGCATAACGCATAACGCATAACGCATAACGCATCGCGCATAACGCATAACGGATAACGCATAACGCATAACGCACAACGGATAACGCATAACGCATAACGCATAACGAATTACGCATAACGCATAACCCATAACGCATAACGCATAACGCATAACGCATAACGCATAACGCATAACGCATAACGCATAACGCATAACGCTTAACGCATAACGCCTAACGCATAACGCGTAACGCATAATGCATAACGTATAACGCTTAACGCATAGCCCATAACGCATAACGCATAACGCATCGCGCATAACGCATAACGGATAACGCATAACGCATAACGCATAACGGATAACGCATAACGCATAACGCATAACGAATTACGCATAACGCATAACCCATAACGCATAACGCATAACGCCTACGCATAACGCGTAACGCATAATGTATAACGTATAACGCTTAACGCATAGCCCATAACGCATAACGCATAACGGATAACGCATAACGCATAACGCACAACGGATAACGCATAACGCATAACGCATAACGCATAACGCATAACGCATAACGCATAACGCATAACGCATAACGCATAACGCATAACGCATAACGCATAACGCATAACGCATAACGCATAACGCATAACGCATAACGCATAACGCATAACGCATAACGCATAACGGATAACGCATAACGCATAACGCACAACGGATAACGCATAACGCATAACGCATAACGAATTACGCATAACGCATAACCCATAACGCATAACGCATAACGCTTAACGCATAACGCCTAACGCATAACGCGTAACGCATAATGTATAACGTATAACGCTTAACGCATAGCCCATAACGCATAACGCATAACGCATCGCGCATAACGCATAACGGATAACGCATAACGCATAACGCATAACGGATAACGCATAACGCATAACGCATAACGAATTACGCATAACGCATAACCCATAACGCATAACGCATAACGCATAACGCATAACGCATAACGCATAACGCTTAACGCATAACGCCTAACGCATAACGCGTAACGCATAATGTATAACGTATAACGCTTAACGCATAGCCCATAACGCATAACGCATAACGCATCGCGCATAACGCATAACGGATAACGCATAACGCATAACGCATAACGGATAACGCATAACGCATAACGCATAACGAATTACGCATAACGCATAACCCATAACGCATAACGCATAACGCATAACGCATAACGCATTACGCATAACGCATAACGCATAACGCATAACGCATAACGCATAACGCATAACGCATAACGCATAACGCATAACGCATAACGGATAACGCAAGAAGCATAACGCATAACGCATAAAGCATAACGCATAACGCATAACGCATAACGCATAACGCATAACGCATAACGCATAACGCATAACGCATAACGCATAACGCATAACGCATAACGCATAACGCATAACGCTTAACGCATAACGCATTACGCATAACGCATAACGCATAACGCATAACGCTTAACGCATAGCTCATAACGCATAACGCATAACGCTTAACGCATAACGCATAACGCATAACGGATAACGCATAACGCATAACGCATAACGGATAACGCATAACGCATAACGCATAACGCATAACGCATAACGCATAACGCATAACGCATAACGCATAACGCATAACGCATAACGCGTAACGCATAATGCATAACGCATAACGCTTAACGCATAGCCCATAACGCATAACGCATAACGCATCGCGCATAACGCATAACGGATAACGCATAACGCATAAAGCATAACGCATAACGCATAACGCATAACGCATAACGCATAACGCAGAACGCATAACGCATAACGCATAACGCATAACGCATAACGCTTAACGCATAACGCATTACGCATAACGCATAACGCATAACGCATAACGCTTAACGCATAGCTCATAACGCATAACGCATAACGCTTAAAGCATAACGCATAACGCATAACGGATAACGCATAACGCATAACGCATAACGGATAACGCATAACGCATAACGCATAACGCATAACGCATAAGGCATAACGCATAACGCATAACGCATAACGCATAACGCATAACGCATAACGCATAACGCATAACGCATAACGCATAACGCATAACGCATAACGCATAACGCATAACGCATAACGCATAACGCATAACGCATAACGCATAACGCATAACGCATAACGCATAACGCATAACGCATAACGCATAACGCATAACGCATAACGCATAACGCATAACGGATAACGCATAACGCATAACGCACAACGGATAACGCATAACGCATAACGCATAACGCATAACGCATAACGCATAACGGATAACGCATAACGCATAACGCACAACGGATAACGCATAACGCATAACGCATAACGCATAACGCATAACGCATAACGCATAACGCATAACGCATAACGCATAACGCATAACGCATAACGCATAACGCATAACGCATAACGCATAACGCATAACGCATAACGCATAACGCATAACGCATAACGCATAACGCATAACGGATAACGCATGACGCATAACGCACAACGGATAACGCATAACGCATAACGCATAACGAATTACGCATAACGCATAACCCATAACGCATAACGCATAACGCATAACGCATAACGCATAACGCATAACGCATAACGCATAACGCTTAACGCATAACGCCTAACGCATAACGCGTAACGCATAATGTATAACGTATAACGCTTAACGCATAGCCCATAACGCATAACGCATAACGCATCGCGCATAACGCATAACGGATAACGCATAACGCATAACGCATAACGGATAACGCATAACGCATAACGCATAACGAATTACGCATAACGCATAACCCATAGCGCATAACGCATAACGCATAACGCATAACGCATAACGCATAACGCATAACGCATAACGCATAACGCATAACGCATAACGCATAACGCATAACGCATAACGCATAACGCATAACGCATAACGGATAACGCAAGAAGCATAACGCATAACGCATAAAGCATAACGCATAACGCATAACGCATAACGCATAACGCATAACGCATAACGCATAACGCATAACGCATAACGCATAACGCATAACGCATAACGGATAACGCAAGAAGCATAACGCATAACGCATAAAGCATAACGCATAACGCATAACGCATAACGCATAACGCATAACGCATAACGCATAACGCATAACGCATAACGCATAACGCATAACGCATAACGCATAACGCTTAACGCATAACGCATTACGCATAACGCATAACGCATAACGCATAACGCTTAACGCATAGCTCATAACGCATAACGCATAACGCTTAACGCATAACGCATAACGCATAACGGATAACGCATAACGCATAACGCATAACGGATAACGCATAACGCATAACGCATAACGCATAACGCATAACGCATAACGCATAACGCATAACGCATAACGCATAACGCGTAACGCATAATGCATAACGCATAGCGCTTAACGCATAGCCCATAACGCATAACGCATAACGCATCGCGCATAACGCATAACGGATAACGCATAACGCATAACGCATAACGCATAACGCATAACGCATAACGCATAACGCATAACGCATAACGCATAACGCATAACGCATAACGCATAACGCATAACGCATAACGCATAACGCATAACGCATAACGCATAACGCATAACGCATAACGCATAACGCATAACGCATAACGCATAACGCATAACGCATAACGCATAACGCATAACGCATAACGCATAACGCATAACGCATAACGCATAACGCATAACGCATAACGCATAACGCATAACGCATAACGCATAACGCATAACGCATAACGCATAACGCATAACGCATAACGCATAACGCATAACGCATAACGCATAACGCATAACGCATAACGCATAACGCATAACGCATAACGCATAACGCATAACGCATAACGGATAACGCATAACGCATAACGCATAACGCATAACGCATAACGCATAACGCATAACGCATAACGCATAACGCATAACGCATAACGCATAACGCATAACGCATAACGCATAACGCATAACGCATAACGCATAACGCATAACGCATAACGCATAACGATAACGCATTACGCATAACGCATAACGCATAACGCATAACGCATAACGCATAACGGATAACGCATAACGCATAACGCACAACGGATAACGCATAACGCATAACGCATAACGCATAACGCATAACGCATAACGCATAACGCATAACGCATAACGCATAACGCATAACGCATAACGCATAACGCATAACGCATAACGCATACGCATAACGCATAACGCATAACGCATAACGCATAACGGATAACGCATAACGCATAACGCACAACGGATAACGCATAACGCATAACGCATAACGAATTACGCATAACGCATAACCCATAACGCATAACGCATAACGCATAACGCATAACGCATAACCCATAACGCTTAACGCATAACGCCTAACGCATAACGCGTAACGCATAATGTATAACGTATAACGCTTAACGCATAGCCCATAACGCATAACGCATAACGCATCGCGCATAACGCATAACGGATAACGCATAACGCATAACGCATAACGGATAACGCATAACGCATAACGCATAACGAATTACGCATAACGCATAACCCATAACGCATAACGCATAACGCATAACGCATAACGCATAACGCATAACGCATAACGCATAACGCATAACGCATAACGCATAACGCATAACGCATAACGCATAACGCATAACGCATAACGCATAACGCATAACGCATAACGCATAACGCATAACGCATAACGCATAACGCATAACGCATAACGCATAACGCATAACGCATAACGCATAACGCATAACGCATAACGCATAACGCATAACGCATAACGCATAACGCATAACGCATAACGCATAACGCATAACGCATAACGCATAACGCATAACGCATAACGCATAACGCATAACGCATAACGCATAACGCATAACGCATAACGCATAACGCATAACGCATAACGCATAACGCATAACGCATAACGCATAACGCATAACGCATAACGCATAACGCATAACGCATAACGCATAACGCATAACGCATAACGCATAACGCATAACGCATAACGCATAACGCATAACGCATAACGCATAACGCATAACGCATAACGCATAACGCATAACGCATAACGCATAACGCATAACGCATAACGCATAACGCATAACGCATAACGCATAACGCATAACGCATAACGCATAACGCATAACGCATAACGCATAACGCATAACGCATAACGCATAACGCATAACGCATAACGCATAACGCATAACGCATAACGCATAACGCATAACGGATAACGCATAACGCATAACGCATAACGCATAACGCATAACGCATAACGCATAACGCATAACGCATAACGCATAACGCATAACGCATAACGCATAACGCATAACGCATAACGCATAACGCATAACGCATAACGCATAACGCATAACGCATTACGCATAACGCATAACGCATAACGCATAACGCATAACGCATAACGGATAACGCATAACGCATAACGCACAACGGATAACGCATAACGCATAACGCATAACGCATAACGCATAACGCACAACGGATAACGCATAACGCATAACGCATAACGCATAACGCATAACGCATAACGCATAACGCATAACGCATAACGCATAACGCATAACGCATAACGCATAACGCATAACGCATAACGCATAACGCATAACGCATAACGCATAACGCATAACGCATAACGCGTAACGCATAATGCATAACGCATAACGCTTAACGCATAGCCCATAACGCATAACGCATAACGCATCGCGCATAACGCATAACGGATAACGCATAACGCATAACGCATAACGCATAACGCATAACGCATAACGCATAACGCATAACGCATAACGCATAACGCATAACGCATAACGCATAACGCATAACGCATAACGCATAACGCATAACGCATAACGCATAACGCATAACGCATAACGCATAACGCATAACGCATAACGCATAACGCATAACGCATAACGCATAACGCATAACGCATAACGCATAACGCATAACGCATAACGCATAACGCATAACGCATAACGCATAACGCATAACGCATAACGCATAACGCATAACGCATAACGCATAACGCATAACGCATAACGCATAACGCATAACGCATAACGCATAACGCATAACGCATAACGCATAACGCATAACGCATAACGCATAACGCATAACGCATAACGCATAACGCATAACGCATAACGCATAACGCATAACGCATAACGCATAACGCATAACGCATAACGCATAACGCATAACGCATAACGCATAACGCATAACGCATAACGCATAACGCATAACGCATAACGCATAAACGCATAACGCATAACGCATAACGCATAACGCATAACGCATAACGCATAACGCATAACGCATAACGCATAACGCATAACGCATAACGCATAACGCATAACGCATAACGCATAACGCATAACGCATAACGCATAACGCATAACGCATAACGCATAACGCATAACGCATAACGCATAACGCATAACGCATAACGCATAACGCATAACGCATAACGCATAACGCATAACGCATAACGCATAACGCATAACGCATAACGCATAACGCATAACGCATAACGCATAACGGATAACGCAAGAAGCATAACGCATAACGCATAAAGCATAACGCATAACGCATAACGCATAACGCATAACGCATAACGCATAACGCATAACGCATAACGCATAACGCATAACGCATAACGCATAACGCATAACGCTTAACGCATAACGCATTACGCATAACGCATAACGCATAACGCATAACGCTTAACGCATAGCTCATAACGCATAACGCATAACGCTTAACGCATAACGCATAACGCATAACGGATAACGCATAACGCATAACGCATAACGGATAACGCATAACGCATAACGCATAACGCATAACGCATAACGCATAACGCATAACGCGTAACGCATAATGCATAACGCATAGCGCTTAACGCATAGCCCATAACGCATAACGCATAACGCATCGCGCATAACGCATAACGGATAACGCATAACGCATAACGCATAACGCATAACGCATAACGCATAACGCATAACGCATAACGCATAACGCATAACGCATAACGCATAACGCATAACGCATAACGCATAACGCATAACGCATAACGCATAACGCATAACGCATAACGGATAACGCATAACGCATAACGCATAACGCATAACGCATAACGCATAACGCATAACGCATAACGCATAACGCATAACGCATAACGCATAACGCATAACGCATAACGCATAACGCATAACGCATAACGCATAACGCATAACGCATAACGCGTAACGCATAATGCATAACGCATAACGCTTAACGCATAGCCCATAACGCATAACGCATAACGCATCGCGCATAACGCATAACGGATAACGCATAACGCATAACGCATAACGCATAACGCATAACGCATAACGCATAACGCATAACGCATAACGCATAACGCATAACGCATAACGCATAACGCATAACGCATAA